>NC_133650.1:98691723-98998404 GCF_009905375.1 Apium graveolens | reverse complement strand
AATCCCCTTGACAGAAATAGGTGGAGAAGATTCTCAATGACCCCCACCTTGGCCTTGTCCACTTCTAGACCTTTATTAGAAACCTTATACCCGAGAATAATGCCTTGACACACCATAAAATGACATGTCTCCCAATTAAGAACCATATTGGTCTCAACACACCTCTTGAGAACGTGTCCCAGATTCTGCAAGCATTCATGAAAAGAATCGCCAAAGATTGAAAAGTCGTCCATGAACACCTCCACATTCTGGCCAATCATGTCAGAAAAGATGGCCATCATGCATCTCTAAAATGTGGCAGGTGCACCACACAGACCAAAAGAAACTCGTCTAAAGGCGAGAGTACCAAATGGACAAGTGAAGGTAGTCTTCTCCTAATCTTCTGGAGCGATAACATCTGATTATAACCCGAATAGCCATCCAGAAGACAGTAATACTCATGACCGGCCACCTGTCAAGCATCTAATCAATGAAGGGCAATGGAAAATGGTCCTTCCTAATGGCTTTATTCAGCTTCCGATAGTCCATGCATACTCGCCACCCCGTGATTGTCCATGTAGGAATAAGCTCATTCTTTTCATTTGCTGCCACAGTAATTCCACCTTTCTTTGACATACATTGAACCGGGCTTACCCATGAACTGTCAGAGATAGGATAGATAATCCATACATCTAACCACTTCAGAATTTCCTTCTTCACTACTTCCTTTATGATAGGATTAAGTCTTCTTTGTTGCTCGACTGTAGGCTTGCTACCTTCCTCTAGCAGAATTTTATGCATATAGTTAGAAGGGTTGATCCCCTTGATATTTGCTATAGTCCATCTTATTGCCGACTTGAACTCTCTCAGAATCCTCAAAAGCTTTTCCTCATCACTACCTAAAAGGTCAAATGCAATAATAACAGGCAGAGTAGATGCATCACCTAAAAACGCATACCTCAAATGTTCAGGTAAAGGCTTAAGCTCAAGAGATGGAGCTTCCTCAATAGAAAGCTTGAGGGCGTTTATGAGCTTTGTTCAATTCCTCCATTCTAAGAGATTCAAAAGGCATATCAATCTTCCTTTTCCAGGGAGAAGCATTCAAATACTGCAATTGCTCTTCACCTTCGTCATCTTCACTATCTGAATTCCCCAATAAGGTTTTTTCTAAGGCATCAGACCTTAGCAATTGATCAAGTTCCGATGTGACCACCGAATCGACCAACTTCACTTTTAAGCACTCCTCATTATCAGTAGGAAATTTCATGGCATTGAACATATTAAAGGTAACATCCTGATCCAGAACTCTCATTGTAAGCTCACCCTTCTGCACATCGATTAAGGTTCGTCCAGTTGCCAAGAAAGGTCTTCCCAAGATTATGGATATCTTCTTATCCTCCTCGAAATCAAGAATTACAAAATCAGCAGGGAATATGAGTTATCAACCTTGACCAAGACATCCTCCATAATACCTCGTGGATATGTAATAGAACGGTCGGCCAACTGCAAAGTCATATAATTTGGCTTGGGATCAGGTAAGTCCAACTGCTTGAAGATTGACAAAGGCATCAGATTAATGCTAGCTCCCAAGTCACATAAGCATCTGTCAAAAGACATTTTTCCAATAGTACATGGAATAGTGAAGCTTCCTGGATCTTTAAGATTTGGAGGCAACTTTTGCTGCAGCACAACACTGCATTCCTCCGTGAGAGCGACAGTCTCTAAATCATCTAGCTTCACCTTCTGAGATAGAATACCTTTCATAAACTTTGCATAACTAGGCATCTGCTCGAGAGCCTCAGCGAAAGGTATGTTGATATGAGGTTTCTTAAACACCTTCAGAAACTTTTCAAATTGCTTGTCCAGCTTTTTCTTCTGCAGTTGCTTAGGAAACGGTGGTGGATGATAGATTTGTTTCTCCCCTGTATTAACCTCGGGCGGAGTGTGCTCAACAGTAGTCTTCCTTGGTTCCACTTTTTTATCCTGTTGTTTTGCTTCTTTCTCAGCCCCAGCTTCTTCAGTCAACTCTTGAGTTTGTTCGGGATTCGCAACCTTCCCAGACCTCAAAGTAATTGCCTTTACCTGCTCCTTAGCTTCCTTCTTTTCTAGCACTTCAGTGTCACTAGGCAATGTACCAGGTTGGTGATTTAGCAAGGCATTCGCAATTTGCCCAATCTGATTTTCCAAGTTCTTAATAGAAACAGCTTGAATCTTGCACATAAGCTTCAACTCCTCTAATTCAGATTTTTCATTAGCTTGTTGCAGCTGGAGTTGTTGTCTTGGTGCATACGGCGGTTGCTCAAAACCAGGGGGGTTGTACTACTTAGCTAGATACTGCTGATATGGCTGTTGAACCGCATTCTGAGCGTTGCCCCAACTGAAATTAGGATGATTGCGGTTGTTAGGATGATAGGTGGCTAGCACAGGTTGTTGCGATCACTGGAAGTTGCTCACAAATTGAGTTGATTCACTAGAAATTACGCACTGATCAGTCTCATGGGCACCGGCACAAAGCTCACAAACACTAGTGATTTGATTAACTTTATAATTAGCCAAAATGTCCACCTTCATTGTCAAAGCCTTAAGTTGGGCAGCGATAGCAGTTGTTGCGTCCAACTCCAGAATTCCTGCTACTTTTCCCTGAGTCAGTCTCTGGGAAGGATTCTGGTACTCATTAGCAGCCATCAGTTCAATAAGTTCATAAGCTTCATCGTAGCTCTTAGCCCACAAGGCTCCTCCTGATGCTGCATCAAGCATGGGTCTAGAAGTAGCACCCAATCCATTATAGAAATAGTTGATAATCATCCAATCAGGCATGCCATGGTGTGGGCACTTCCTTAACATCTCCTTATATCGATCCCAAGCCTCACACAGAGATTCTCCAGTTTGCTGCACGAACTGGGTAAGAGCATTCCTGATTGCTGCAGTCTTCGTCAAGGGGAAGAATTTAGTGAGAAATTTTTGAGCAAGATCTTCCCAAGTGGTGATAGACCCTGCTGGTAGAGAATGTAACCATCACTTAGCTTTGTCCCTCAGAGAGAATGGGAAGAGTCATAGCTTAATAGCATCTTCAGTCACATCATTGAACTTTAAAGTGTCGCAAATCTCGATGAAATCCCTGATGTGCATGTTGGGGTCTTCAGTTGGAGAACCCCCAAACTGACCTGAGTTCCGTATCATCTGGATTGTGCTTGACTTGATCTCAAAAGTGTTAGCCCTGATGGCTGGTCTGATGATGCTAGACTGAATGTCATTAATCTTAGGCTTAGAATAGTCCATCAAAGCCTTCGGATTTTCTGCTTGATCAGCCACAACTACTATAATTGGCTCTTCAACTTTCTCTTCTTCTTCTACCTTCTTTTCTTCCTCAAAAACTTCCCTACGAACTACCACAAGTTCTTCCTCGGCTTTATCCAGTGTTCTCTTACGAGTGCGCGAACGCGTATGCATACACCCTCTCTAGAGTACTTGAAACCAGACAAGGAACAAATAAGTAACAATGTTCGAGTCAATGAACTTTAATGACCACTGATGGAAAGCACATAAACTATGAATTAACACTGCAGTCCCCAGTAGCGCCGCCAAAAACTTGTTAGTCGCTAAACATGCGCTAATAATACATGCAAGTATACGAGTTCGCAAGTAGTATAGAATCTTTTCTAGTTCGTTCCCACAGAGACTGTATTGGTTAACTATTTAATTTATGCACCTAAGCAACAATGTATGGTTATTATCCAATATTAAGATGATAACAAATTGAGATTGTTTATAACTAAAAATTACGCTAACAATTATAATTACGCGAATAAGATTGACTTAATTGATATATATGATAAACATGGGATTCTAACTTCATTAAATACTTCATTCAATAGCCTTATTATTCTTAACCTTAGCATGCAATGGGGATGACACTAATCAGATAACACGAAACTGATAAACGCCAACTTTCGTTGCACGAGTACCATTCTACCGGACATCCACAAAAGAGATAGAAGCTGAATAGGCACCAATTATATTGAGATTCTATATGTCTATAGAATTTGACAACATAACGGTTTAAGCACAAGTTATCTATCTTGATTACATAGGGTAAGTAATATGGTTAAAGTTACCTACGAATCATGCATGACACATACATGAGCCTATGCTAGCATGGCAAGTTCTAAATCCTTAAATTCACTTACACTTCATTAAGAATTAACACACTATCTTATAAGTTCGCGACGCTCATTAAACGAATACACACAACCAATACTAGGATATCATACAATCACCACATACTAAGGCATCAAACAATTTAACTAAAGAAATCCATAAATAAATCCGCTAGAACCCCGCGATAACGATTAGCCCATAATCGGACTCATCATCAACGTGGGTTCCGATGAAAACATGATATACAAATGTAGTCTTTATACGAATAAATAAATCCAAGTACAAACAAGAGTATAGGTTCAATAAAAAAAGAAACAAACATCCAAATTATAACTCAAAACAAAGATTCACAAGAATAAACTAGATCATCTTCGCCTTTATTGAATTGTGCTAAAGGTCTCTTGCCGTCTTCTCCTTGCGCTCTGGTCCGTCTCTAACTTGATATATATTAAAAATGACCTAATATGAATATATATAGCAGCCCTCAACAATCTGGAAGCCTCCCCTTTTAGAATTGTAGTAGAAACATGATTCTGAAATTCGGCCTCGTCGCGGTCGCGCCCTATCACAGCGCGGGCGCGCTACATTTCTGGAACCCCGGCGCGGCCGCGCGCTATCACAGCACGGGCACGTCGTCCTTCTGGGAAAAACTCAGATTTCTTCTTAAATTTTGCTGATCCGAGCCGGGTTTCTACGAGCTTTTATTCCAACACCACCTGGATACCAAATTAGCACCAAAATAATGTTAATTCACCTGATTACCTGAAAAGTGCCCGAAATGCAAAAACACTAGAAAACACATTAAAACACATAACAACTTGAGCACAAATACACCAATTGAAAGCTTATTAGAGCATAATAAAGTCTCATAAATTCCACTCAACATATATGCCTTTCCCTTATCGTAATCATCCAGTCCGTAAAGTATTTTGATGCTAAACCATTTTGATTAAAATATCATAATTCAGGGTTTACAAATAACCCGGAATAATAGGTATTCGCTTAAGAGATCAATCAATAATAATGGAAGAACTATATATAAAGGATACTTGCATAATTCAGATATATTGCAGCGAAATATAAAAATATTTAAGTATTCTAAATTTAGAATAGGGAAGAAATACTTGTCTGGTGTGCATAATAACTCTTCACTATAACTCAGCTTATAACCGTTGGTTACCAACTTAGTCTAATACCTGACTGCGCTCCTTGCCACTGGATTCTATAAACAAAAGCACTATTTCAATTAACAAAACAAAACTCGATCGACATAACTATACATCTCAAACTCTACCAAATCGTTTATATCTAATCATAGAATTAAAAACTGTAAACAGATAGCATGCGGGTCATATAGCACGTAATCATGTTATTCATATAACACGTAAACGCATAATATATGTAACACATAAGTTAAATCGTCAAAAGATAGGGCTCAGTACTTTTAAAAATGAAATCGGGTCAAAATATGATTTATCGATCAATAATCGACTCAGAACGACTCGCAAAACAAGCGACCTTTCGATACAAAAGGATTTAGGTCTCGAAAGTATTTTTATTGGAAGCAAAATATTTTTCTGATTCTAGACGCATTCGTTTCATATTAAATGGATAAACGTTCTATTTATTATGAATAAAATAAGAACAAATCAATTAATTATAATATTAATTTATTTTTAAATACCTAAATATATTTTTAAAAGTTTAAATAATTTTTAGGAATTATTTGCCTTAATTATAAATAATTATATTTTATTTAACTATTTATAAATAATCAATTAATTGTTTAAATAAAATAATCAATTAATCAAATTCATAAACAATTAATTAAATCAAATTTGGATTTTTGAAAATAAAAGAAAATATTTTTTTTGGAATTAAAACAATTCACTTAATTATTTAAAATAATTAACTAAATTAATTTTGGAATTTAAAAATAGTTTTTAGAATTTAAAATAAATTTTGAATTATTTAAAACAGGAAATTATAGAAACAGAATTAGGATTTGGTTTTGGGGAAAACATAATCAAAAACGGGTAGAAACACAAACAAAACGGGTCAAAACCCGGACCCTGAAGAACAGCCGCCAGAAAATTCTTGAGGGTGACCGGAATCTAGAAAATTCCAGAAACCGGCGAACCCCAATTACAATTCCGGCAGCCCCCAAAAACCCTTCACTTCGATCGTTATGGAGCACAAATCAGTCCCAATCCATTCAATAACAGTCCAGCAACTCAACTAATCCAACAATATCAAAAAAAAACCCGGAATTCAAAGATTCCGGCCAAGCTTCGAACAATTCCGGCGACGAATCGACTTTAACAAAAACTCGGTCAAATTCAAGTTCTATATACCAAAACGACGCTCTGATTACGTATAATCAATTAGTATGATTATAACTAACAACCCAATCAAGAACAAATCGAAAAAACTAAGATTTAAAACGGTTAAAAACAAGAACTCGACCAATACAAATTTGAACTACAACATCAATAAAATTGGTATCAATCGATTCCACTGATCATGTAGAAGTTATTCATGACATCAAAAATAATAAAAAACACTAAATCAGAAACCCCCAAATTTCAACATAAACCCTAAAATTCGAATTGGAAAATTACCAATCGTTTGATGATTTTGATGATGGATTATGAAAGAGGAGACCGAGGGCTTTGATTTGGTTACTCATACATGAGATTTGGAGCTCAGAATTATCTTCAAATATGTGTTTAAATTTCAAGAACACCAAGAACAAACTCTAACCTTAATTTGAGAGAAAATACTGATTTTTTTATATTTTTCTGATTTTTATATAATTAAATAATAAGTAAATTCTATTTATAATTACAGAAATAATGCCCCAAAATTATTTAGGGCCTAATTATATTATTTAATAATAATAATTACCCCAAAAATTAATAATTGACGGGGAATATTTATTAATCCAATAATTACAAAAAATAGGTCAAAATTTCTCAAATATTACGAATAATCTAAAAATGTAAAAATATTGAATATTTGACAGTCCCACAATTTTATAAAAATAAAAATACAATTTTTGTGAGCTTTGACATCCCGGTAGGGGCCGGTAAAATTATTTTTCACTAAACAAAATATTTTCTAAATTGACTTGATGTTCCGAAAATCAATATGATAAGTACCATATTACGCGAAATAAGGCCAAACGCCCTACACGCAATAAGGACTATTAAAATTGATTTCCAATAACATATTACTAAATACAACATATTTAACACAAAATAAAATAGCCGAAAAATATCATGAACCACACTACATATATTCAGCACATAACAGATAATATCTTATGATCAGTCATAATTTATAATATCATGAATCACATAATAATTATTTAATAAACACAAAACAGTCATAATTTCCCAGTTGTAACAATATGTGACTATCTTCATGGCGCTAAAAAGCAAATTTACTTACCTATTAAATTTGTATTACAATTTGAGTATTTAGCTGATGAATGGTGGAAACATGGGAATCATATGATTTGTCCTACCATAGTTACATACCAGATATGTTTTAAACTTACTTTGGACTTTGACAATGATATAACGGTCTAATTAAAAGATCTACAAAACAAACCCACAATCCCTCCACAGACATCCGCCGATTCTCTCAAAAGTATAAAGTTGATTGTAATTTTTTTTAAAAAATTATGTTCCTCTATTTCCCGCTCTAGCTTTCGTGTTTATCATTCGGCTTCCAACCTGATTCTTCTGCAAACATGTATAAAAACTACTCATAAATCATCCTCATCTATGTGTCGATGATTCCCCTACACCCTTGAGACTAACAAAATATGACCATTTTCAATATTCGTTCCCATCACGCATATATAAGTGCACCAAGATTCTGTGAATAAACTTTTTTAACAAAACGACTGAATTCTCAATAAAGGTGAGTATTCTGGTTGGAGTAGTACGCTCTAAATGTCATAATGAAGATAACACCTCTTAGGGTCACTCTAAACAGATATTGAACATAAAGCCACGCAACAAGAAATACTACTAGCAAAATTCAAAAATATGCAACACAGAAAATTATGCAACAAATAATCCTTGACAAGTCTTAAAGCTCTAATAACGGATCAACTCACTTTTTCCATTGAGAATATATTATAATAAATGGGACATTACAACAAGAAATATAGGAAAATAAGTGAGTCCATAATCAAATTTCTCAGATATGCCATTGTACTCAATAAATATCATATAACATCCAGCAACTAAAAATTTCTCAAACTTAGTTTAACATACATACTAACAGGGTCCATAATCAAATTTCTCAAGTATACAGGTAATACTCAACAAATATCATATAACGTCCGATTACTCCAAATTTTCTCAAACTTACTTTAAAATACATGTTCTACACATATAACCAATCTGGCACCCAACCGCGCAAAGAAATTTATGGAGCAAACTAACTACATTGTCTTCTAAAAGATTAAACAACCATATAAATATGCTAGAACGTGCCCGTTCCTCGCACGGGCTACAAAGCTAGTATTATCTAATAACATAAAGAGTGATTTTTTATTTTAGGTATTGATAACTAATAACCTGAAAATTATGAATTTTTTACCGGCTAGCAATAATATCAGAAATTTCTACAAAAATTTAACAAACAAATATCGAAAAGCGCAAATAAATAGTTAATAATAGATGACCATTGATTAATATATTAAATTATATGACAAAAAATGTACAGTTTGATTACAGTATGTTCGTCCAATCTATTTCTTATTAATTTTTCTCATAATGAACACTCGCTAAAATGACATGTCATTATTTATTAATTTTGGTATTTATTTCACTCTCACTAATTCAACAATTTTTTTTTAAAAAAATAATATTCACACTTCTCAACTTTCTAACTCTCCATATTCACCCTAAATGTGAATAACTAGGTTGAGATTTTGAAACATAAGATATCGCAAACAAAAAAGAAATTATCATTGATTTAAAACTCTACAGTCTTTTTGTAAATTTATATAAGAAAAAACTTGTAAAATTGGAATGAAAAAAATGTGCATCTTTGATAACAGATCTTTATAAGATATATTAAACTGAAGCGCAAAGTTATATCAATCAATTTGCTAAATCAAATAATAAATACGTGGACAATGAGTGAACTTTTATTTTATTTTATTATATATACATTATTTTTCAATTATTTTTTATACTTAAGGTAATGTGTGCGTGTGTGTATTAAAGTCAATTTAAAGATTATTACATTTGTTTATAAATTTATTAATAACATAATTAAATAAAATACACAATATTAAAAAAAATAACAAAAATTGCAGTAAATTGAGTTAAAAATTTAGATCTTCAAGTATGTATAATACTTCACTTAGACCAATGTATGATGAATTTGATATATATAACCGTGTACTTGAGTTTATCCGGACGCGATGTTATGAGAAATAGACAGGGTCAAGTGGTAAATTTTGAAAAGAAAATTAATATTTATCTGGCGTTCATTAAAGATGTATATAAATATTATCTCAGGGGAACTAACCGATGTCTTATACATAGTTAAACAAAGTAAGATAAATCCAAGAATGACTATTAGAGGTGCTCGCGGGTCGAGTTGGGTGGATTACATGTAAAGCCTTAAGTCAGCCCATTTAGTTCGGTTTTAATAATTTTTAACCCAATTAAAGCTCGGAAAAAATTCTATTGGGTTGGGTCTGTTAGAATTTGAGTTCGGTTGGGTCGTTTAGAATATAAAAAATTACTATGTCTATGTACAACAATGTTAAGATAAAAGAAAACAGGCTTGATGGATCTTTTTAAGTACAAGTTTTTACTATGATACATATTATACTCACAGAGAGTCCTTTTGATCAATTTCAACATTAATACTGTCAAAAGTGTATATAATATTAGTTAAAGTAAGTTCATATGCCATCTAAACTAAATAAAAGTTTGGCTATGTACGGTTGCATTTAGATGCATCTTTCAAGTCGAAAGTTACATTCATCTACCACAATGATGTTAAGTGTTAATCATGTTATGGGAGGTTGAATAGAAAGATTCAACTCAAATCATATTATTACAAGTAGAGGAGCGGGTCGCGTTGGAATGGGTGAGTTACACACAAAATCCTAACCAAACTCATTAATTCGGTTTTATTCATTTTTAACTAGATTAAAGTTCAGTTTGAATTTTTTGGATTGGGTTAGGATCGGTTCGGGTCATTTAGGTCGGGTATTATATAAAATTATGAAATTTTGTAATATGTCCCTACACGGTCAAAGTTTATATTTTAAAAATATACTAGAATTATATTAAAATCACATAAGTTTACGTGCGCACATGTCAAACATGACTATTATACTTAAATAACAATTTATATGTACTCAATTGTTTAATTTAATAAAGCTGATTTAAAGTCATTTGAATATAAAATAATTTTTTACCAAATTTGAATTTATTGTATGTCTTTTGTGATATTGATATTTATTCAAATTTTATGAAATAATATCTAAATAAAAAAAATTGATTCATGAGAAGAATATGTGATGTTACAAAATTAATATACAATATAAGATGAAGCAAAAAAAAAACATTTCCCCATTTTCTAATTATATAATTATTTTAATATATATAAATTTATTCGAGAAATTATTTTTATATATATACAGGCCCGTGCCCCGCACGGGCTTTTACGCTATTTGTCTTTAATTTATCATATTATTTTAATATAATATAATATGTTATTTCTGGAATCAACAATGATATAAGGTAATGTGTAGGGGAGTTGAATACAAAATATAATTTCTGCAACAAATAATGTTTATTTAAGTGTGAACAACTAATTGTAGAGCTGAAAATTAAATAATATGATTTGAGAAACTTTATAAAAAAAACTATCAATATTGCAAGTGCTTTGCACATGAAATGAATTATTAAATATTGTAGATCATTACGTATATTATGAGACAACTACGAAAATACGTACTCGGTACGAGCTATATGAAAGTCGTAATTAAGTTATCCTTATAGTCGCGGTATTTAACTCAAACATCAGTTCCTTTATTGGATATAATCGTTCATATATTTTATATATCTATATTTATTTTAAATTCAGAGTTTATTGATAAAAATTGTTAAAGTATGGTTAATGTATTAAAATTATATTGTTACATCAATTTAATAAATAAGCACAAATTTTGTAACAGTTACTTTTTCTAAGAAAATTATAATATATGATATATGAGTAGAACACTATTAAACTATGTGATGTATATATAATGCCACAAGCAAGCTTAAAACCCCCGCAATTCCCAATTCTAGTATTGCTCGCGACACATCATCTTCTTATCAATTAGCTACTCGATCCGACAAAGAAGCACCATTCTCAAGTAACAAAAGCGAAGAACGGTCTTATATTCATGAAGGTATTGTATTCTAATGATTAATGATTATTCTAATGATTAATGATTTTTCTAATCAATTTAGTATTCATAAACAATTATGAAATTCTATATCTAAAGTGGGGTGAATATGTGTTATGCATTACTGATTTTTAAAAGTTGCCAAATATTTATCAAATTATTGAAACATCTTACTGTTAAGTTTGAATATTGCTTTCAGCGAGCCGACAATCGACATGCATTATGGAAAATAAATAACAGTAAATAAATAACAAATTTAATTTTAGCCAGGTTCGACCCCTATGAACAATAGTCTACGTCATGTTCCATTATCAACTTGGTAAACGAATATATTATTAATCACTAAAATGACACGATTACAAGATTCAATAATCCCTTTTTTCCTATTCCTGATAACAGCTTGTTGATAACCCCGTTGCTTGATTCAAATTCTCTCTAAAACCTACACTAATCCAAGTATATCTTCCTCTAGCAAACTATATCCCTTGTTACCTTAGCTTACTACTCAGTAACAACAATTACAACTTGAACAATACAAATGGAAAAATTATATGGTAAACTATGAACTGAATATATAAATATATGTGTATAATACTATAGCTCAAAAAGAAAATATTTTCAAATAATAGCAAGTTGTATTTTTCTCAGATCTCATGGTGTATACTCGATGATCAGTTTCTAAAGTGAGTATACCCGAGTGTATTTATAGACTAAGATAACTTTCAAATCGTATAACAACCTACCACGGTCTTGACATTGTCTCGCATGTGTTTATTTTATTTGAACATTAATATAATCTCAAACACATTTAACTAAAGATAAGATAGTGTCAAAATAATTTAAAAGTCTATTTTTAGTTTATTTTAAAAATCAAAAACTAAGAAGTTGTTTGATGAAAGTCAACCCCCCCATCTCCCTCTAATCCTAGCCACCCCATCTCCCTTTTCACCCTTCTACCCATCTCCATCCCCTCTCTTCCCATCTCAACTCTCTCTCTCTCTCTCTCTCTCTCTCTCTCTCTCTCTCCCTCTCTCCCATCTCAATTCCTAGGCGTCCCTTCTCTATCCATACAACACCTCTCTTCTCTTATTTTTTTTTCTTTCAATAAGCATCCTCCTTTTGGTTGATTTTTCTTCAATAGAATCGAGTTTTGTTCAACAAAACTCGAAAAATCCATTTGAGTTCTTCAATTTAATTTTCAGATCTACTAAGGTAATTGCTCAGATTTTATAATAAAATTCAGTTTTTAGATTCAAATTTCCGGTTTAATAACATATTAAATTTTGGTGTCATTCTGAGATCTTTGAATTTTGGGTTTTTTTGTTTCGTTCTGTCTAAATTATTACTTGTGTGTTTGATTGTCTCGCTTTATGCGATGTGCCTCGCTTTGTGCGATGTGGTGGTTGTGTTGAAAATGAATTTTATAATATATAGGGAGATATTGATATCTCGCATCAACAACACTTTCGGCATGTCTATAGCTGGTGTCCGACGGGTAGATTGTTGTGGTACGTTTGGAATGGTGTCGCATGTGCCTCACCTCTCACAAAAAGTATTTGATCATAACATGAGGCCTCTAAGGTCGGTTTTTGCAACTGAGTCCTCTGAACATTGCACTGTCCACAAAATTAATGTGAGGGTCAATTGTGAAACTCATGTTTTCAGGGGAGATACGAGCTGGATTGTTCAAGAAATCATTATCTTCAAAATCCTAATTATCACTAGATTTTAGTTCTTTTTTCATTTTTTAATTATTATTATTATAAAGATTACGTGATATTACAGTCAAGTGTGTAACTAACCCGTGCTTTTGCTTAGAAGTGATACAAAATATTTTGTAAAAGTAAAATAGAAGAAAACACTGTACAACAATTTTATATTTTCCACACAAATTATTTTCATGAAATACAACTATTTTTTGGTGGATACTAAAACATTCTCCTAAAATTTTAAAGATTGTGTTAATTGAATATTAATTTAACTTTTAGTTCACTTAAGTTTAAAAGTTTATAAAAATTTTGAGATTGTATTCAACTCTCACTTTTATAATCTCATAGTTGATGAAGTGGAAATAACCAAGTGGTATCATTATAAGGGCAAGTTTATAATATCATAAGAATTATAAAAATTTATAATTAATATGAAACATAATAAAACATGAATCAAAACCCTTATATTAGAGAAAAGGAATATTTTCACTAGAAGGTCGAGATGCACTTGCGCATAATATCTCTTGACACATCTTATGTGAAGTGCATATAAATAGGTGTTCAATGTAACTGATTAAAGTTACTACTCGACTAGATGTTACATGGATAAGTAAATCATGAATATTTTGTTTAATAATCTTGACATAGATATCTTTGAAAATATCATAAGTTGCAGAACCTGAAAATAAGTTTGGGATCAAATTTAAATCTTGTTGAAAATAAGTTTGGGATCAAATTTAAATCTTGTTGGGATCAAATTTAAAATAAAACAACATATAACTCTTGATTCATAATTAAATTTTTTCGCTTGAAATCAATATATCTTTAAATTATACATATAGTAGGTCTCAAAAATTAAGGAACGAGTTGAAATTATACAAAAAAATTCATTTTGTTAATGATATGAATATCAAACTTCTGAGATCTTCGTCCGGAAACCAATGACAGTCGCCTTAAGTCACTCTCCTAATAAACTTTGTAAAATTTTGTGTCGTCCTTATTATGAGTAAAAAAAATTAGAAAAATGAAGAAATTGAGAAAAAACTTAAAAAGAAACAAAACATTTGCCTTGGTAACAAAACGATGTCAAAAAAGTGAAAATAATGTTGTGAAATATGATGAAAATGAGTCACATTAAATTATATAATTTACATGTTATTTGTTAAGTAAGAAAAATGGAAAATTAACCTAACAACTAAAAAGATTCCAAGATGAAAATATCTTAATGAAACAACAGTTGTCCAAGTTTAAAAATATTAAAACAAATATGATACTGAGTTTAATATATTGGATTTGATTTTCTGTAAGTATAATAAAGATTATTATCACCTTTTCTATCTCTTCTCTTTTATATATAATAGGAGAACAAGGGGATAAACTTAAGATTAAAAAGTCTCATTGAAAAGACTAAACTACCCATGGTTTTAATATTTATATAAAATATGTGGTTTGTGGGAATCGAACTTGAGTTATTACATTCAACTATACTACCTCATACCACTACACCATATTTCCACATGTGCTTTTTATTATACACATAATATATAACTGTGCTAAATGAATATTTTATTTAACTTTATAGATAGTTACTTGAATTCCGCAAAAAAATAGTTACTTGAATATCTGTACAGTATGTTAGGAATATATTATGTACTTGAGGATAACTTGAACAAAACACTAAGTAGATTTTATTTAAGTGAATTTGTACTTTCAACGGATGATCATTTCAACATCCGTTGAAAGAGTAGCTTATGTACAATAAGATTGGTAGCACATTTTTGTATACTTAAATGGCTTAGTGATCTAGGTGTTGTATAATGTTTAAGTCATGTTGACTACTAGATTGATATGCAAGATAGATGGTGAATTGTTAATATTAGATGCCTTGTAATCTTGTATAAATAAAATAGAGTTAACTGCCAAAGACAGTCTCAATGGATGATTCACAAAGCTTCAACGGATGATCAACATAAGTCTCGACGGATGATCAACCAGAGTTTCAACGGATGATCAAACAGATTTCCAACGGATGATCAATCTAAGTTCCAACGGATGTTCAAATTCAAAAGAGCAGTTGATAGTGACTTGACAGTCACATGCATTGATTGTATGCAAATGGAATGTGGCGGCCTGTTTGAAGGATTTAGAGAACAAAGAAGCATTTCCATTTCCATGCTAAATAGATGATATTCAAAGATACTTGAAAGAGAAGTGTAGCAGCATGGAGTTAGACTAGATACAGTTTGTCTTATTATCTTGTCTTTTTATCATGTAACTTGGTGATATATAAACCAAGTGTAGCAAGTTGAATAGTATCCAAGTTAGTAAGTATTTACCAGAGAAATAGATAAGGAAAAATCTATAGAGAATTTCTTTGTTCTTGTATTTTCAAATTATAAGTAGCTGTGAACATTTTTGTTACACAGAGTTCTCAACTTAATATATATATATCTCTGGTGGAAAAGTTCAATCCGCCAGAAAGTTTTTAAATACTTGTATTTATGTACTTTGTTCTTTAATTTTAATATTACTCTCATTCTGCACTTCTGCTAAATCAAACACAGTTATATATTTATAGAAGAACAGTTCTTGAAACTCAAAAGGAAGCCATAATTACATTCAACCCCCTATGTAATTCTTGTTTAGATTATTTTGGGAATAACAATTGGTATCAGATCAAGCTCTTGAAGAACAAAGAGTTTAAAGATCACAACAACTCACAAGATGAGCAAAAAGGATGTTGGGGTAAAGATTCCATTTCTGGACAAAGACAACTATCACCATTGGAAGGTGAAGATGCACCTGCATCTCCTATCTCAAGATGAAGCATATGTGGACTGTATTGAGAAAGGTCCACATGTCCCTATGAGAGCTGCTACAGGAAATGAAGCATCTGTCCCAAAGCCTAGAGCATAATGGTCTGCTCCAGACATTGAACAAGTTCGAAAAGATAAAAAGACCATGAATATTTTGTTTAATGGTGTTGATGGTGACATGTTTGACAATATCATAAACTGCAAAACTGCCAAGGATGTTTGGGAAATAATTCAAGTTATATGTGATGGAACTGAGCAGGTAATGGAAAACAAAATGCAACTCTTGATTCAACAATATGAGCATTTTCACAGTGAAGCAATTGAGTCACTCACTGACATATTTAATAGATTTTAAAAGCTACTAAATGCTCTAAAATTACATGGTAGAATCTATCAAAGAAAGGACTCAAACCTCAAATTTCTTAGATCTCTACTAAAGGATTGGAAACCCATGACATTTTCACTAAGAAACTCTCAAGACTATAAGGAATTCACATTGGATAGACTATATGGAATTCTAAAAACCTATGAGCTTGAAATAGAGCAAGATGAGAAGCTAGAGAAAGGGAGAAAGAAGGGAGGATCCATTGCATTAGTTGCTGATCAAGAAAAAGGAGAAGGAGACAAAGGTTGAAGCTGTTGAATCTATACCAAACCCTAAAGTTTGTGAAGGAAAAGGAAAAGGGCTAGTAGCTGAGCATGAAGACCAGCTTAGTCAAGATGACATGGATGACATAGATGAGCATCTTGCTTTTCTATCTAGGAGGTTTGCCAAGCTCAAATTCAAAAAGAATTTTGGAGCAACCAAGTCCAACAGAAACATGCTTGATAAGTCTAAATTCAAATATTTCAAGTGTGGCTTGGCTGGTCAGTTTTCTAGTGAATGCAGAAAGTCTGATTCTGGTAAAAAGAAGTTCGAGGTTGTTGATTACAAATAAAAATATTTTGAGTTACTCAAACAAAAGGAATGGGCTTTCATCACAAAGGAAAATGAATGGGCTGCAGATGGATTAGAAGATGATGAAGATACAGGCTATGTCAATCTAGCACTTATGGCCAAATCAGATAAAATATAGGTCAGTTTATCAAGTAATCAGGTAATCACCACTAATCTATCACATTTGTCTAAAGTTGAGTGTAATGATGCCATAAATGACATGTCTACTAAATTATATAATTGCGTGTCACACTCAAGTTTCTCACTAAAGAAAACACTAATTTTAAAGAGAACAATTTGTTTTTAAGTGAAAGAAATATTGTGTTAGAAAATCAATTTGTTGAGTTTGAAAAACTGAAAATAGAATGCAAGATTGCCAAAGATGAATTGACTGAATCCCTAAAGAAAGAGGATATTTTAAGAAAGTAACTTGAACGAGAATATGAAGTAATTAAGGCATGGAAATCATTTAGAGATGTCCATGCTCAAATTACTAAGGTTCAAGGTATAGACTCTTTTTGTGATGCATCCTGGAAAAAGAACAAGGAGAAGTTTGATTCCAATCTGGTTGAAGGACTTTCAACGGATGTGGATTTAACGGATGATGAAAATTATCAGTCAAATAATCAAAAGGATTATATGTCGAAAGACGAGCCACATCCGTTGAGTGTAAGTAAACCAGTTAGCAAAACTAAGCTAGCTAAATTAAATGAAAAATATGGATCAGTTTCTAAGAACTTTGTTCCAGGAGAAACAAGTCAAGTGAAACAAAACAAGAGAGTCAATGTAGGGCATCTGTCTATTAAACAATTAAATGACAGATTGGAGAAAATTGAAGTGAGAACAGAGTAAAAAAGGAAAAGTAATATAAATGGGAAAGTAGGAATTAACAAACATAACAACTATACACCTAGTAAATATGCACCAAGAAAAATATTTGTTAAGTGTGGTAGTATTAATCATTTGTCTGTTAATTGCAAACTTGATATGCCTGCTTCCATGTCTGCACCTCCTTCATTTTCCAGTATGGCTGCAATGCCTGTGAATGTTATTCCTGCACATAATTTGAATGCACAGTATGCTAATATGCCATTTGCACAAAATCCTTACTATGCTGCATTTAGTATGCCACAAATGCCATTTAGCATGCCATGCTGGAATACCATGTTTTCTCAAAATATGCCTTTCCATGTTAATCAAGTTGTGCATGATAATTCTGCAATGATGACTGGTTTTAAGGGTTCTACTCAATTGACTAAGGATGAACTTCAAGTACCTAAGTCAAATGAAGACAAACCTAAGAAACCTAAGAAAAGGCTAACAAAACAGGACCCAAGGAAACTTGGGTAGCAAAATCAACTTGATTTGATTTTGCTATGTGCAGGGAACCAGAAAGAATATTTGGTATTTGGATAGTGGGTGCTCAAGGCACATGACTGGAGATTCTACCATGCTCACTAAGTTCAAGGAAAGAGTTGGCCCAAGTATTACTTTTGGAGATGACAACAAGGGTTATATTGTGGGATATGGCTTGATTTCAAAGAATAATGTCATCATTGAAGAGGTTGGCCTAATGGATGGACTCAAGCACAATTTTTTGAGTATCAGCCAGCTTTGTGATAAGGGAAACTCAGTAACATTTAATTCTGAAGCCTGTGTTGTGACCAACAAGAAGAGCAACAAAGTGGTTCTCACTGGAGTGAGAAAAAGAAATGTGTACTTAGCTGACTTTAACTCATCAAATGCAGAATCTGTCACTTGTCTATTTAGCAAGGTAAGTCAAGATAAAAGTTGGTTGTGGCACAAGAAACTATCCCACCTTAACTTCAAGACTATGAATGAGCTAATCAGGAAAGACTTGGTGAGAGGTATTCCTCAAGTGGAATTCTCAAAGGATGGACTGTGTAATGCCTGTCAGAAAGGAAAATAAATTAAGGCATCATTCAGAATGAAGCTTTATTCAACAATTGAAGAACCTCTACAATTATTGCACATGGATTTGTTTGGACCAGTCAATGTGTTATCAATCTCAAGGAAGAGATATTGCCTAGTAATTGTGGATGATTTCTCAAAGTTCTCTTGGACATATTTTCTAAAATCCAAAGATGAATCTAGTGAAATCATCATCAATCACATAAGGCAAGTCAACAATCATTCTAACTTCAAAGTAAGAAGAATCAGGTGTGACAATAGAACTGAGTTCAAGAATTCTGTGATGAAATTATTTTTTGAAAAAAATGGGATCATGCATGAATTCTCAGCAGCAAGAACCCCACAACTAAATGGTATGGTAGAAAGGAAAAACAGATCTCTTATTGAAGCTGCAAGGACAATGCTAGAAGAGTCAAAATTATCTACATATTTTTGGCCTGAAGCTGTAAATACTGCATGCTACACTCAGAATATTTCTTTGGTTAATCAAGCAAAATGCATGACACCCTACCAATTCTTCAAGACAGGAAGCCAACACTAAACTTTCTTCATGTCTTTGGCTGTAAATGCTATATCTTAAGGAATCAAACTGATCAGCATGGGAAGTTTGATGCCAGAGCAGATGAAGGCATTTTTGTTGGATATGCAGTTGGAAAAGAATATAGATAGGGGTGAGCAATGGGTCAGAACCGGACCGAATCGAACCGGAACGAAAAGAACCGAGAACCGAAATAGCAATATTTCAAGAACCGAACCAGACCCGTTTAATGTAAGAACCGAACCGGAACCGACCCGTAAATTTCGGTTCGGTTCAGTTGCGAACCGAAAGAACCGAAGTTATATTTTATTTTATATTTATTTATTTTGCATATTATTTTATATTCTAACTTTTTAAATTTTGACTAGTTTTGATTATTTATTAAGGGTAACTTAGTAAAAAAGATTTTTATTAGTGGTGGATCATTTTAAATTCGATTACTTTCTAATATATAAGAAGAAAAATATTTATAAAAATATTTGAAATTATATATTTAAAGAAATGAGTAATATAATAAAAATCATATTTTTCTTAAAATTTATCAAAATGTTATATATAAGAAAACATAATACGTAATATATAGACATATATTTATATATATTTATATAATTATTCATTTATATACGGTTCGGTTCTTACGGTTCTAGTATGTTAAGAATAGAACTGAACCAAGAACCGAAATTTCTAGAAAAACAAAAACCGAACCGGACCCGAATTAGTGAAGAACCGAACCGGAACCGCAATTTTTGATCGGTTCGGTTCGGTTCTCGGTTCTGAACCGGGAAATGCTCACTCCTAAATATAGAGTCTACAATCTCAGAACCAACATTGTTACGGAATCTGTACATGTTGTGTTTGATGATAAAAAGATTGAAGGACTGCAAGATGGAGATTTCCATGAAAGCCTCAAATTTGAGAGTGTTGAGATGATTTGTAAAGATAGTGATGATGAAAGTGATCAAGAACCAATGTCTAAGGAAAATGCATAAAAATCTACAACTAATGAAGCATATAATTCAACATCCGTTGAAAGAAAAAGTGCATCATCCGTTGAAAGACAATCTGCAACATCCGTTAAAAGGCAAAACTCAATAAAATTTGAGAACCAATACAGATCACAATTAGAAAGAACCCCAATTACAAGTCAAAGATCCACAAACTCAGGGGGAGTTTCTTTTAATCAAAACCCTGTCACACATAAAAACAACAATGAGGCCTCTTCATCTAGAGCTAATCTACCTCAACAGAGAAAATGGACTAGAGATCACCCATTTGAACTGATCATTGGTGATGCATCTTCAAGAGTTCAAACAAGGAAAACAACTCAAGAAGAATGTCTATATAGCAGCTTTCTATCTCAGGAAGAGCCTAAAAAGGTAGATGAAGCTCTGTTGGATCCTGATTGGGTTTTAGCTATGCAGGAGGAACTAAATCAATTTGAAAGGAATAAAGTATGAAAGCTGGTACCCAAACCTAAAGGAAAGAATTTTATTGATACTAAGTGGGTATTCAGAAATAAGATGGATGAAAATGGCTTAGTTGTCAGGAACAAAGCTAGATTAGTTGCTAAGGGCTACTGTCAACAAGAAGGAATTGATTTTGATGAAACCTTTGCTCCTGTTGCAAGACTTGAAGCCATCAGAATCTTCTTAGCCCATGCAGCCCATGCCAATTTCAAGGTCTATGAAATGGATGTCAAAAGTGCCTTTCTAAATGGAGATTTGAGGGAGGAAGTCTATGTTAGTGAGCCTCCTGGTTTTGAAGACCCAAATTTTCCAGAATATGTCTACTATCTTTTGAAAGCACTTTATGGATTGAAGCAAGCACCTAGAGCCTACCTAGAGCCTGGTATGGCACTTTGTCAAAGTTCCTCTTAGAAAACCACTTCACTAGAGGTACTGTTGACAAGACCTTATTCTTTGGAAATGTTAATGGCTCTAGTATACTTGTTCAAATTTATGTAGATGATATTATATTTGGCTCTACAGATGAATTTTTTTGCAAAAAGTTTGCCAAATTGATGCAAAGTAAATATGAAATGAGCATGATGGTAGAACTAACTTACTTTCTTGGTTTAAAAGTCAAGCAAGTTAGTGATGGAATATTCATTAGTCAAACCAAATATATTTATGATCTTTTGAAGAAGTTTGATCTAATAAATTGCACATCTACAAAACTCCCATGACCACTGCAACTAAACTTGAATTAAACACAACTGAAAAGTTTGTGGATATTTCAAGCTATAGAGACATGGTTGACTCACTTTTATATTTAACAGCTAGTAGTCCAGATATAATGCCTGCTACTTGTCTCTGTGCTAGATTTCAGGCTGATCCTAGAGAATCTCATTAAATAGCTATAAAAAGAATTTTCAGATATCTCAAAGGAACACCAAAACTTGGCATTTAGTATCCTAGAGATTCTGGTTTTGATTTAACTGGTTATTCAGATGCAGATTATGCAGGTTGTAAAATTGATAGAAAAAGTACAACATGAACCTGTCAATTTCTCGAAAATAAGCTAGTATCCTGGTTCAGTAAAAAGCAAAATTCAGTTTCTACTTCTATAGCTGAAGCTGAATATATTGCTGCTGGTAGTTGTCGTGCACATATTTTATGGATGAAAAATCAATTATTGGATTATGGTCAACAAGTGAATAAGATTCCTATTTTCTGTGATAACACAAGTGCTATTGCCATCACTGAGAATCCAGTACAACATTCAAGGACCATGCACATTGACATCAAGCACGACTTCATTAGAGAGCATGTTATGAATGGTAATGTGAAACTTTATTTTATTCCAAGTGAGAAACAACTTGCACACATCTTCACCAAACCACTTGATGAATCCACCTTCACTAGGTTGGTAAGTGAGTTAGGTATGCTTAATTACTCATAATCTATTTTGATGTCTAAGCAAATTGAATTGCAGCCAGAATAATATTTGATATTTCTTTTCAGTAATTTAAATTTTGGCTAAGTCAAAATTTATATCTCGACTGATGTTCATCATCCGTCGAACTGTACTCAATCTTAGCCGTTAATTTTGAGCATCATCCGTCGAATTTACTTACAGCCTGTATGTATATTTCAACGGATAATCTTAGAATTTTAACAGTTTTTCTTATTTTTAAATGGCTATTTTGGGTTAATTTGACTGGTCACTTTATTTTACTTTTTACTTTGTGACAGTTTATTTATGAGATAGTATAAAAGCTAATTACATTTGTATTCTTTGTTTTTATTTTTCTCAAAGAAATTTCTCTAACTTCTTCTTCCCAAAAGCAAAAACTCTCTCTCTCTCTCTGCAACTATTCTCAATCACACCAATGGCACCCGTAGTCAAAATCATGTCCTCAACTGGGGTTGTTTATGAAAAGAACAACTTTGTGGCTTTGGTGAACAAGCAAATTCCAGCATCCGAGGACTATCATAAGATAATGGACTTCATACTAAACTGCAAATTGAGCTATGCCATGCTTGAGTCCCCAACCATTTACTGTGAGGTTGTCGAGGAAATTTGTACTACAGCTGTGTTCAACTCAAATGACAAGACTATTACCTTCACTCTCAAAGGTAATGAACACTGTGTTAACTGTGATGCAATTGAAAAATGTTTTAAATTGCCTAAAAATAACATACTTGCTCCACACACAGACACTGATGTAAGTAACATGCTATTTTCTATGGGTTATGCTCTTGATGCCACTAAATTAGGTGATGTTAGGAGGCTAGGTCTTAGAAAAGAATGGAGTTTTCTGTGTGATTCATTTATAAAGGTGTTTTCTGGAAAAATAAGTAACTTTGATGTTGAATCTTACTCACTTATTCACATGCTTTACATGCTTTTTAGTGATAATTATTTCAATTTTAACACTTCTATCATTTATGAGATAGGGAGTAAATTAGGGGATATTAAGAAGAGGTCTAAGAATATCTATTATGCTAGATTTTTCAAGATGCTAGCTAATTTTGTTTTTGAGAATCTCACCATTGTGAACCCAACAAACAAGTTAGCTTATTGGGTCCAAGAGAGGAGAATTATTGCTCACTTGAACATGGCAAATCATCACAAGGACATTGCTCTTGTGTACATGCCAATCATGGAACAGCCTCAGGTAAGTGAGGTAAATATTTATGTCCCTACTACTTCTCAACCACCTGTTTTTTTGCAAAAAATTATGGCAATGGCATCCGTGACAATGACCAAACAGATGCCTACCCAAGCCACAAAACCAAAGGTTTCCAAACCCAACTCAAAAAAAGCCCCCTCTAGTTTCTCTCAATAGAAACTAGTTGTAAAATCCACACAAAGCCAAGAGGGTAGTGTGAAGGGAAGTGAGGCTGGTGAGGGACAGGATGAACATCAAAGAAGCCCTAAGAATAAGGTAGGAGAGGTGAGTGAATCCCAGCCTAGCCACACTGTAGTTTCCCAACAAACTACAGTGCTTAATACAGATTTTAGCTCATTGCTAGTTACATCCTCCCAAAAGGATGTAACTATTGAACAAAGCTCTCAGCCAAGAGCACAGGCCAAAAAGGGTGAGGGACACAAGCTCACCCCAAACTTATTCTAGAAAGAAGAAATCCAAATCCATTGGGTTGATGTGGCTCCAATAAATTTGGAGTCACAACCAAAATCTTTAATAATAGAAGCACCTATCACACCAAACTCACCCACACATTCTCTGGATGCTGATATGATTCATACATCAATTCCTGATTCTCCATCTCTAACTCTTATGGAGGAGCCAAAAATCCAAGCAAGTGAGCATAATCTTTTAGATGATTTGTTGGCTCACTTGCCATTTCTTTCTAAGTCTACTGAAACATCTGTGCTAAATCTCAAATCAATCACCACATATTCTACATTAGTCTCTACTTCAAACTCTTTCATTTCCACTATTTCAAAGGATATTGTTCATCCGTTGACAATTCATTGTATCTCGACGGATGTGCTTAACAACAGTCATCCGTTGAAACTATCAACTACTATTTCGAAGGATGTTCCTCATCCGTTGAATATCACTGCACCACTTCAAACTTCAACAAATGTTACAAGTGCAGATGATCTATTAGTTGTACAATCACTCTTAGGACTGAGGGAAGGGAGTGAATTGAGTGAGAGGCTGAGTTGCTCTCAGACAAAAGGAGAGGAAAAGAGTGAAAATCTACAAGCTATTTCTTCCAGCTTGGCAAAAGTGAGTGAGTGGAGTCCCACCTTAGTGGTGAAGGTGAGGGTGTGAGGGTGGGAATCCAAGGGAAGCCCTTGATGCAAAAATATAGAGAACATGAGAGAAAAGCATGTATAGGAGAGATAAGGATGGAAACCATTGCTAGTGATTCAATGAATGTCAGTGATGCAGAAAAAGAGAAACTGCTTCAGCAAGAATATCAAGCTGTCATAGATTCTATCTCTTTGGATGTTGAGACATTTACTCATCCTGTTACAACATATCAACTTTTGGCTGGACAGGGCAATGAGGAGGTTGAGAAGCTACTTAACTTGGTGCACACTATTGCATAATGAGCTATATTAGAAACACTGTATAATTTGGTAATGTCTTGTATGAAATAATATACGTTGATAAACAATCAACTTGTATTTGATATACGTTAGATATTATACAACATTTACAAATAAGAAAACAACCAAGAACATTATAATTGCATGATGCATAAAAAAATTGTAGAAAATGACCCGTGCCTCGCACAGGTTATTATGCTAGTTCATTTTAGGCATACAACACAATTAGACCTGATAATGTTTCGTGTCGTGTACAAACATTTCGTGTACTTTCGTGTACTAAAACTTAAACCCGAACCTGACCCAGATTTAGATTCGTGTACCAATTTGGTGACACTAACCCGAAACAAATATATTCGTGTTTACCCGTTTTAATACACTAAAGTACACGGATTATATACGAAAAGATTAATTTTTAAAAAATGCAATAAATAATTAAATGGTCAAGGAATAATAAAATATATTTTAGTATCTACATTTATATATATGTTATTTAGAATAGGTAAAATTCACATTTAGTATGTAGTATATATGTATATTATATATTTTTAAAATTTAACTATTTATTTATTCCGTGTACTTTCGTTCCGTGTCATGTACATATATCAGAAACCTAAACTTGACACTAATTATATTCGTGTTTTTTCGTGTTCGTGTACTTTCGTGTTCGTGTATCCAATTTTCGAACCAAATACTAATTATTCGTGTCATTTCGTACCGTGTTCACGTGTCGTATACCAGTATTGTTAGATCTAAACACAATTGGTAAATATACGAATTCGTATAAAATATATAATAAAAAATATATGTTTTTATAAAATTGTAAATGTCAAATATTGAAGATAATATTTTCCAATAAGAAAAATGAAATTATTATGGTTAAAGTAATATATATATTTATATTAAAATTTGCTTGAAGTTTTGAAAAAGAAAATATAAATAAAAGCAAAAAACAGAGTGTAATAAAAATAGAGAAATATCTATGCTATATTATAATAGACGAAACATTAAAAATTTGGTAGTTGGTCGGTCGGTACTCGCTGAAATTACTTAATTACCCTTACTTAATTATTTATTCTAATTACTAGGTCGATCAATTCCAATTCTAATTGGTATTAAAGTCAACTTCTTCTGCTTTACCAATTTCAATTCTATTTTATATCAAACTCTATATCATTATAATTTATATTAAATTCAACTTTTTCTACCAATTTAAATTTTAATTCATATCGAGTTTTATATTATTCAAAATTTAACCAAACTAAATATAATTTTTGAGATTTAGTTGATATATAATGTGACTCGGTTTAAAATAACATAATAATACTATCAACCCCCCTAAAAAATTATATTAATGAACTTGGATAAACAAAATAATATATTTTACCTATACAGGATAAAAAATACATTATATAGTTGATTCATACTAACACAAAACTAAAATAAAAATACAACTCGACCAAAAAAAAATCACATATACTAATTATTCAATCTAAAACAAAATTATCTTATTGATCCAGACTTTAAAAAAAATTAAAAATAAAATAAAAAAAATAATTAGTTTGATTTGGTCGGTGTATTAAACATTGGGCTAAAATAAAATAATGTAAACCACTCATCCGAGAAAAATCAAATAATATTAAACTAGCTATAATTCGTATCTTATTGATATGAACTAAAAAATCAAATTTCAATTAAAACATAAATATTATTCTTTTTAAAATATACATAGAATTATCAATAAAACTATATCGCTCAATCAATAATATTGTCATTTTCAAATATCTTTTATAGAGTTATAATTAATCGATTAAGTAATCACCATGCTAAAATTATATATTTTTTAAGGTCCCGACATAATGGAGACATTATATTTTTACCTTCAATAAAATAATAATTTCGTAATAATAATATTTCTCCTTACCGATGCTATCACTTTATATAACTTTAAATGTCCAAAAAAATTATGAACATATACATATACTAATATAATTATGATAAAATCATATAATTTAAAATTTTAAATGAATAAAATTAAAAATTAAATTCAATATATTTTTTTCAAACAAATATATAATATTAAAAAAAATCGTTGCGAGTACAGATTTTAAGTTAGTAATATAATAATAGTATAATGAAGTAATTAAGAGTGCAGAGAGGGAGAGGAAAGGGGCGTTAAATTTACCTTGGTATCCTCAAACTCAAACTAGGGTTTTGTTTGTTTGAGACCTCACTGCGTTATTATCTGTTAACGGCAGCAGCCAAGCCCAATTCACAAACATGACGACTCTTGTACCCACTTCCGAAGAAGACCCCGCTCTCTCCGTCGTTCGCTTCACCTCCGAGATCTCCTGGGCCGACGCTGGTCCCGAGGTACTCACAATCCCCCTTACATTTATCTTTATTTCTAGCTATTATATTTCAATTGATGTGTTTGTTTTTCTTTATACTTTTAAAAACTTTTGTATTTTGTGAATTTTGTTGTTTCTCTTTTACTTTTATGAGGATTGTATAGTGATGCTTGTAGATTGGGTATTTTAGGTTGCTGAGCCACAAGTGAGTCGGTTGTGTTTGGAGGCTCAGGAATGTATGATTGCTGCTAGATGGTTGGATTTGGCCTCTCTTATGCTCACTTCCGCTGATTTGGTTTTCTCCAAAGCTTCCGACAAAGGTTTTATTCACACTTCTTTTCTAGCCTTTCCAATATTTCGTTATTAAGCATTTTGTTATTTTATTATTCATTTTCATATCATGTTTGTTAGTATTTTGATCTTTTTAAACTCTGAATGTTATGTGAAAATTAGGTTTATATATTATACACAATATGATTTACGGGATGATTAAAGCATTTAATTATGTTGCAGATCTTGAGTGCATTTTTACAGTCATTTGCAATCTTGTTAAGAAGACAGATAGCCTTGATGAAGCACTGGAGATGGCAAAGCTTATTGCCACCAAAGTCACTCAACAGCCTAATGATAAGCCTGCTCTTCGTCTCAAAATGTAATTTGCTGCTGATTTGTTTTTTCAATATAGTATTTGGAGTTTGGTGATGTTGTGTTGTAACTATTGTGTTTTTCTTATCTCTGAATTTTACAGCATGTTCAATTTGTACAACTTATTGGAGAATCAGTTCAGTCGGTTCTTTGTTTACATGAAGGCTCTTAATTTGGCTGTCAATGGGAAGGTCATCGAGCATGTTGTTCCCTCTTTCAAGAAAATTGATAGTTTCCTCAAGGAGTGGAATCTTGGGGTTCAGGATCAGAGAGAACTCTTTCTCTCCGTCTCCAATATTCTGAAAGAAAGTAAAAGGTAAGTTTTACAGGGATGCCTTTCTAGATATCTGCAGTTTCATTTATTTCTTCAACTATATGTCGTTTAGTTTGCTAGTCGGGTCCACTTTGTGATTTATGTACTTCCATTTTCATTCAATTTTCAGCCCGTCTAAGGATTCTTTCAAGTTTCTGACCAAATATTTAGCAACCTTTTCTGATGAAGATGCACAGACTGTGGCAGAAGCTAAAGAAGAAGCAGTACGAGCTGTTATCGAATTTGTGAGAACACCAGACATGTTCCAGGTATGACAATATATACATGGAATCAATTATACAAATACTATAAATGTAAATTTTGTTAAAGATATGGTGTATTGGCATTTCATTTGCAATTTATTTAAAGAATTTGATTAAGGTTTCAGTTTTCACTGTATTAGCTACCCATACAATGATGATGTGAAGTATGATTTATATTACTATTATTGTTGTAATCCAAAAATCTGTCATTTCTTCCACTGCGCATCTGTAAAGCTAGAGTTTTCAGTGTTCTGGAGGTTAAACTATTAATAGATTTATGAAGATAGATGCTTAAATTGTTTTTGTACTTTTTATTGAATCCACTTCTATAGTGTAAGACCCTGGGTTCCCCCTTGTGGTGACAGTGGTGACAGCGGTGACAGCAGTGTTCGTCACCTTGTCCTTGGTGTTGAAGAAAAAACTTGAAGAAAATGAAATAGAGGGGTCCTTACTAGTTGCATTAATAGAGGAGCACATCGGTACACTGCAGCATGGTGTGGGAACTGTACGTTTGAAGGAATGAAAGCATATACCAATTGGAGGACTAAATTTTTGATAAATACGATATTTGCTATTTTGAGGTTACAAATTCGATGTTTATTAAATATGCAACTGCAGATTATTCTTTTTTTTACTGAAAAGTAAAAATTTATAAAATTTAGGCCTGTTTTTAGCAGCAAAATGAGACATCAACTGGAGACCTTGTAAATTTTGATTTCTGGGGTCAAGTTTGGCAACCCCTTCGGACTAAATCTTTTGTCATCACAGTCATCGTTTGCATTACTTGTGTATTTTTGGATAATATATGGTTTTATTAGTTTCTTTACTTGTGAATTGGCTCAACAGTGTGTTTTCTGGTATCAAACCTGATAGTTTTTTGTGTCTAATAACTTGCAGTGCGATTTGCTTGATATGCCTGCTGTGGCCCAATTGGAGAAAGATGCTAAATATGAGTTAGTATATCAGCTTCTAAAGATCTTCCTGACTCAGAAGCTAGATGCATACTTGGAATTCCATTTAGCAAATTCTTCGTTGCTGAAAAATTATGGTAACTATTTGTTCCTCTGATTTTTTCAAGAGTTGAGGTCACATGTTTGTGCCCTTTTTACTTGCTTTTTTTAATCCTTATGGGATTGGACAGGCCTTCTCCACGAGGATTGTGTAGCAAAGATGAGATTGATGTCGTTGGTCGATCTTGGTTCAAGTGAGTCTGGTCATATTCCCTATGATATAATCAAATGTACGCTACAAGTAAGTTGTCCTTCTGCCTTCATTCCCTTAAATGTAGTTTTCAGGTTCTTCTAGGATTCATATTCTTCCCATGTTCTTTGCAGATTGCTGATGATGAGGTTGAAGGATGGGTTGTAAAGGCAATCACCGCCAAGTTGTTGGACTGTAAGATTGATCAGATGAATCAAATAATCATTGTGGGGTGTGTTACAACTATCATTTTCTACCTTCGTCCTTTGGAAAACAGTCTGAGATTCTTCCCAACCGCCTGTGTTAATGTTTGACTGTTTCTATTCCTTTTTGTGTTTAGTCGGTGCACCGAGCGAGTGTTTGGATTGAATCAGTGGCAGTCTCTCCGGACAAAGCTGGCAACATGGAGGGTAATATAAAAAATTATGTTATATGATATATCGTTATCATATCATATTTTACTGGTGGCAAGCAAATATTTTTTTTTGAAAGCAATCATCTCAGTGACCAGTGTTTTTTTTTGCATTGCACCGATTTCACCTTCTTCTGACTTAAAGGTCTTCTGTTTTTGTTAGGGTAACATTGCAAATGTAATATCCACAATTGAAGCAAGCAAGGTGGGGGATGACGGCACACAATTAATGCAGGGATTGGCCATACGTTGACTAGAAAAGCTCGTAAAATAGATACATTACATGATGAATGATAAGACATGAGCTGTTTAGTTGTCTTACAGTCTGTACTTTTGCGATTTTGATAAGTATCAGTTTGAAGTTTTATTTGTATCAAATTGCCATAAATCAATTGGTTGTCAGAGTTTATCAGGCTCAAAATCTAGTTCGCTGCCTGTACAATTATTATTTTCCATTGTTCTTCAAGGGTTCACTATTTATTTTTAACCTTGTTTGACTTGGTAGTAACCATATTTTGTTGAAAAGTTTCCAGTAATGGCACTGTTGGTCAACTTGAATTTTTACCCATGTCGTAAGATTTTCAGGCGGTGTGCATGTCGTAAATGTTAGGTTAGTATTATAGTCACGGAAGTATATATCAACCGGCCAAGCATAAGAGCATATTTTAATCTACAGCCTACGCCATGACCTTGAAAATGCTGACAACGGGTCTTATCTTGAATAGCATGTGCAATTATAAGGGGAGAAAAAGAAGGCTTGAAAGATTTGACGCGGTCAGAATTGGAAAATTAGGCTTGGCAGACTGTACCCAAAGTCAACCTGACATAGTTAATTGGAAATTCTTGTAGAAACCTCGCAACATCGCAGCGGAGTAACCACTAGCCTTTCTCTACTGCTATAGAAACCCTGCACCTAAAATTTATTGCTGATAATTCTTGTAACTCAAAAGCATGCAACTTTTTCAACTCCCTGTATTCCTCATTATAGGTCTTTGCTCCTGCTTTTCACTTGCTCCCCAGTTTCTTGCTTCAGTCGCAACTCCCACTGAGAATTCCGTATACAAGCTGGCTGTTGCAGACCTCCTCTCCCCAACTCAAGAAGATCATACTTCTCCAATTCCAAAACTGCAAAAAGCTGTTCCAGCTTTTGGCCGAATCAACACGTTTGCAACTTATGCAATTGTAGTAATCACGGTCCTGAATATCGTGATGTATAAGCTTAAACATTCTCATGAAGAGTACCATCGCGAGAGCAATATTCAGCCACCATCATCCTTTGAAAACCAGTGGCGTTTATTTTCAATCAGGGAGATTCTATTAGCTACTCATAACTTTGATGAAAATTTATTTCTTGGGAGAGGTGGATTCGGAAAGGTGTACAAAGGCATTCTCATTGATGGGGCCATGACCACTGTTGCGGTGAAGCGGTTGAATTCTAAATCGAGGCAAGGAGCCAGAGAGTTTTGGACTGAGATTGAGATGCTTTCTAATATTCGACATAGCCATATAGTGTCCCTGATTGGTTATTGCAATGAGAATCATGAAATGATACTTGTCTATGAGTACATGCCTCATGGCACACTGTCTGATCACTTGTATAAGAACAGCAGGAATGGCTCTGTTGCCTTTCAGCCCCTGTCCTGGGAACAACGCTTGAAGATATGTGTTGGCGCAGCACGTGGACTAGATTACCTTCATACTGGGACAGGTCTGCAAAAGAGAGTGATACACCGTGATGTAAAGAGCTCAAACATCCTGTTGGACGAGCATTGGGAGGCAAAAGTTTCTGATTTTGGTTTGTCCAAAATTGGCCCTGCTAATCAATCATGTTCTCATGTGAGCACAAATGTTAAAGGCACACCTGGATATATGGATCCAGAGTATTTCTTGACGCATAGACTGACGAGGAAATCTGATGTCTATGCATTTGGAGTTGTATTATTTGAAGTGTTGTGCGGAAGGCGTGCTTTGGATCTGAAAATTGACAAGGACCAGCGAGCCCTAGCACAATATGCTCATCGGTGCATTCAAGAAGGAACAATAGATCAGATCATTGATTCTAGTCTCAGAGGACAAATCTCGAAAGATTGTCTACAGGTGTTTGTAGATATTGGTGACCAGTGCTTGCATTATCAGCAACGTAAGCGCCCTACAATGTCGGATGTGGTTGCAAAGCTTGAATTTGCTATGGAGTTAGTGAAGAAAACAGAGTCGTCGATAGACTACGCATTTCCTAGAGATACTAGAAGGGTTGATGACCATCAAGAAAATAACGATACTGTTGGGGTTGTTGAAAATCTAGAGGATGATGTCGGCCTGGTTCTCTGCAATCAAGAGGATGATGCTGTTGTGGTTGTTGAAAATCAAAGAAATTTCCCCTCTTTAAAGAAAAGAGACAAAGGAGTGTTGAAATTTGTTGCTAGAAAGATGTTTAAGGCTATTTTAGTAGTAAGAAGAGGTAAGAAAAATATTGCGGGGCAGAATACAGATGATGGCATTTCTAGTAGTTCAAGACCAACCTATCCAGAGTCATTTACCAATGGGAGGACACTATCTACTGAATCTTCTTCAGCCATAATTCGGTTGTCAGAAGAAACACATATTCCCCAGTTTTCATTTCTCAAGATTCAAGCTGCAACCAACTCTTTCCATGCAGGTCTGGTTCTTACGTATGGCCATCAAGGTATGGTCTTCAAAGGTCATCTTGATAGTGAAGAGGTAGTTATTAAACAGTTGATATTAACAAGTCAAAGAAGAAGGTATCAATCATTCCGCAATGAGATTTTGCACTCTAAGGTCAATCATCTTCACGTGCTACCATTGATTGGATTTTGTTGTGATTCTGATGATGTATATAGGTTATATCTAGTGTCCAAGTATATGTCCAATGGATCACTAGATTATCATCTTCACAACGAAAACTATGATACTCCTTTGACATGGAACTTGAGGCTCCAAATTTGCATTGGGGTTGCCAAAGGTTTAAACTACCTCCACACAGGCATTGCTAGTCAAATTATAACCCACGGCAAAATGAAGCCAAACAAGATCCTCTTAGATGAGAATTGGATACCTAAAGTATCTGGATATGGGTTGTGGAAACTTGGAACCTCTGGTATCAATAAAGATAATTACTTGCGTTCTCAAGAGTTGGTTCCCCCTTTCGATTTTTGGGAAACATGGGCCTACTTGTCCCCAGAGCAAAAAGCGCAGGAACAATTGACTCCAAAAGCAGATGTTTACTCTATGGGCGTTGTACTGTTGAATGTACTGTTTGATTGGAGACAAATTATAATGACTTTGGCTCGTCTTAATAACGCTCAGGTAAGTTTGTCCGCTTGGGTGAAGAGCACCATTAGAGAAAAAACTCTTGTTTTTTTCATGTACCCATATCTTGCAGGAAAAGTAGCATCAGAATGTTTCATTGAAATATTAGGTATTGCTCTGCATTGTTTAGTGGAAAGTAAAAATGAACGTCCATCAATGCAGGATGTGGTGAAGAGGTTAGAGTCTGCACTTGAGTTGCAAATAAATCATACTTGGAATTTTTTTGATGATGAGATCAACCAGCTTGAGTGTGCACTTCAAATTCAACTGCAAACAAACCATGCTTGGAGGTTGGATGTGGATGGTAATGATCATATTGGGATGAGCACATGGAGGCTGGATGGTAACGATGATGATCATATTGGGATGAGTGCATGGAGCCTGAATGGTGATAATGATGATCTTAGGATGAATAGTTGGATCTCTAATCTTGATGATACGCAAATGAGTATTCCAAACTACGATTTTGACAGTATCGAAATTGTTAGATAAGTTTATGATGTGCCAATAATATTATTATTAGACTATAGTTTTAGGAGATGATCTTATTTGCTTAATTAGCCAACCCCTTCAAATGGGATTGTTGTCTTTTATTTATACTAAGTCCCTTCAAATGGGATTGCTGAGATGGAGGCTACTGATCAGGTGTCGAGTGGGAGGATACGAGAACTCGAGGGTCGACTGCTCGAGGTGGAAAAGGAGCTTGAAGAGGAAAAAGGCAAGCGCCAAGGCTTGGTTCGACAGGTCGAAGGAATGGATGGCTCCTACAAGTTGATTGTGAAGGAAAATGAAGATTTGAAGAAAGAGGTAGAGAAAGCTGTTGAAGATATCGCTGGTGCTCTGGGCGACGGTTATGGACGATGTCTTCGACGGATGGAAGAGGCTGGTATTGCCGTCGAGGGACATGACTTTGATGACTATCTTCGTGACCTGGCATCGAAGGGTGATAACGCATGAAGGCAGGGTATGCCCTGTGGTTTTTTGTAATCGAATTTGAGCATTTTTATGTGTTTTAAGAGTTTTATTGATAACACCAGATGATGGATTTGTAGGAAGTATAAGGTATGCGATCCATTGTTTAAGTTTATTTCCATGTTGTAAGCAGTTACGTATTGGCTGGTTTTACCATCTATTTGTCTCGAGTTTGAAATATTAAGTCGTTTATCAAGTTCGTATTCGAGTGTTTACATTATGAGAGAGATTTTATTGCCCAGACTGTCGTCGTGAAGAGGCTGTATAAACATTTGCCTAGAAATGAATGATTTTCGAGTCTCCGATTATTGGAATTATATATTTTTTTAGTTAAGTAAGGAGCGAAGAAAGTGAAAGTCTGTGCTTTTTCCAAGTTAAAGGAATTTGTTCATCATAACCTGAACACCCCTCGGTGGGAGCCTCGTAATGACCCCTGTTACATCGGGGGTTTGTCTTTGAAATGGCATTTACTGCCTCAAGATAACAAGTTACAACTGAGATTAAATTACTGATAGAACTTTTTGAGGTGAATTCCATTCCAGGCATTTTTGATGGGTTTCCCATCGAGGTGCGCAAGCTCATAGGTCCCCGTACTTACAAGTCTCGAGATCCGATAGGGGCCTTCCCAAGCTGGTTTGAATTTTCCTGAGACAGTGGGTTGTGATGCTGCGGAATCTCTTAAGACAAGGTCGTTGACCTTGAAGTCTTTGGGTTTGACTTTTTTGTTGAAGTACCTTGCAGTTTTTTCTTGTTGGGCAATCATCCGCATTCGGGCTTCTTCCCTTGTTTCTTCTAACAGATCATTGTGAAGGCGAAGTCCGACGAGATATAGAGCAGGATCGAATACGTCGACCCGTGGTGAGGTGAGACTTATCTCGACAGGTATGACAGCATCGACTCCGTATGCAAGTCGGAAGGGAGTTTCGCCCGTCGCACTTCGGGGAGTCGTCCTATACGACCACAATACATTCGGGAGTTCGTCGACCCAACATCGGGGTATTTCTTCAATTCTTTTCTTCAGGCCTTGTAGGATGGTTCTATTTGTTACCTCTGCTAGTCCATTTGCTTGGGGGTATGCTACAGATGCTTTGATATGCTGGACTTTTAATTCGAGCAGGGCCTCCTCAAATTGTTTTCCTACAAACTGAGTGCCATTATCAGAAACTAAGATTCTGGGGATCCCAAAGCGAAAGACAATGTATTCCATAAAGAATTCTATCATCTCTTTTTCTCGAATTTTAGCAAGGGGTTTTGCTTCGACCCATTTGGTTGCGTAATCCACAACGACTACGATGTATTAGCACTGATTTTTGGACCTTGGAAAGGGACCCACAATATCTATTCCCCATTGGAAAAAGGGGCATGGGCTAAGAATAGAGTTCAGCTCGGTTGTGGGTCGACGGTTTACACTTCCATGCAGCTGACATGCTTGACATTTCTTGACGTAATCTTCACAATCTTTCCGGATTGTAGGCCAGAATAGGCCTTGTCGGATAACTTTGAGGGCTAATGTTTTCCCTCCTAGGTGCTCTCCACAGATTCCCGTATGTATTTCTACGATCGCTTGGAGGGCCTCTTCTGGAGACAAGCAACGGAGTAGAGGCTCAGAGGGCACGTCGGTATAACTCCGAACCCACAACACAGTAGTTCCTGGCTTTGAACATGAGAGCGCGGGCTTCGGACTTGTGCTCGGGCAACTTGTTGTCGATAATGTACTCAAGGAAGGGTTGGCGCCAGTCGAGCCTAGCCTGGATTTGATTAACTGATACTTCGTCGATAGAGGGGGTCTCCAAAATGTCGACGTATGTTGGGCTGAGATTAGTGGGGAGGTTGGAAGAGGCTAGTTTGGCTAGAGAGTCGGCCCACTGGTTCTCCTCCCTGTCGACGTTTGACATTTTCCATGAAGGGAATTTGCTAAGAAGCTCTTGTGTTCTTGTTAAATATCGGGCCATCCTTTCATTATGCGTCTTAAATTCGCCACTTATCTGTTTGTAAACCAACTGAGAATCCCCAAATATGTCAATGACCTCTGCTTCGAGATCGGATGCGAGCTTTAGCCCGGCAATGAGTGCCTCGTACTCAGCCACGTTGTTTGTGGCGGAGAACCCGAACTTGAGATCCTGCTGAATTTTGAATCCTCCTGGGCTGATTAATATGACCCCTGCTCCTCCAGAGCTGGATGTCGAGGAACCATCAACGAACAGAAGCCACGGATGAGACTGATCCTCTTCAGGTTTGTGGGTCTTGGATTGGAATTGGCACTCGGCGACGAAATCTGAGAGAACTTGGGCCTTGATCGCCGTTCGAGGTTTATACTCGATGAAGAACTGGCCTAACTCGATGGTCCAAGCTGCGAGCCTGCCTGTTATGTCGGGCTTGTGTAGGATTCTTTTCAGAGGAAGATTGGTCAGAACATGGATTTCTCTCGCTTGAAAATAATGGCGTAGCTTACGACTCGCGACAACGAGAGCGTATACGAGTTTCTCGACTTGAGGGTATCTTGTTTCCGCGTCTCGTAGTGAGTGACTGATGTAATATACAGGAATATCTTTTCCCTCATCGACACGGACCAATACTGCCGTGACAGTTTCGTCGGAAGCTGAGAGATATACCCGTAGCGGCTCACCTGTTAAGGGTCGTGTTAAAACTGGAGGATTTGTCAAAAACATCTTTAACTCCGTAAAATTTTTTTCACAGTCTTCGTTCCATTCAAACTGCGATGATCTGGAAGCTTTTTTCATTGCAGAGAAAAATGGGAGGCATCTCTTTGAAGATTGAGGAATGAACCTTCGAAGTGCGGCTATACACCCTGTGAGTTTTTGTAAGTCTTTAATGGATCTTGGTTTGCTCATTTCTAGAATAGCTTTTGTCTGAGCTGGATCGGCCTCGATGCCTTTCTGGGTAACCAGGAACCCCAGAAATTTACCTGCAGTAAGGCCGAATGAACACTTTGCCGGGTTCAGTCGCATGTTATTTGCCCTTGCATTGGTGAACGTTTCTCGAAGGTCTGTCACGTGGTCGGAGGTAGCTTTTGACTTTGTGATCATGTCATCGACGTATATTATCATGTTTCTTCCTATCTGCGAGGAGAATATTTTATCCATTGTCTGCTGAAAAGTAGCGCCCGCATTGATTAATCCGAAGGACATTACTTTGTACCCAAAGACTCCCCTATGAGTGATGAAAGCAGTTTGTTGCCAGTCATGGGAATCCATCTTAATTTGATTATACCCCGAAAAGGCGTCCATAAAGGACAGGAGTTCATTTCCCGCTGTGGCGTCGATGAGTTGATCGATATTGGGCAAAGGGTAAAAATCTTTAGGGCACGCCCTATTCACATCTGAATAATCAATGCACATTCTCCACTTCCCATTGCTTTTCTTAACCAGGACTACGTTTGATATCCATGTGGGGAATTGCACGGGCTCGATGAAGCCGGCGTCGAGGAGTCTGTCGACCTCTTGGTCGATGGCTGCTCTTTTCTCAGCCGAGAATATGCGTTGTTTCTGTCGCACAGGCCTGGTGTCCTTACTGATGTACAGCGAATGTCGAGCAATGGTCTCTGGGATTCCAGGCATGTCCCTCGGGGCCCAAGCAAAAATATCGGAGAATTCCCGGATGAGGTTCGTGATATCTTTTTGAGATCCGATGAGAGGTTTTTGCCAATTCTTGTTGTTTTATCGGGGTTTCCTTTAAATACTTCTATATCTTCTGTTTCTTCGAGAGGGGAGCATGAATTGCTTGTGGATGAGTCAATCAATTCTCTTGGGTCGATGTCTAGTACTTGATTGACTTCTAACTCTTCCTCTGTCTTTTTTCTTGGAGAAACGGTGGTTAGGTAGCATTGTCTTGCTGTTACTTGATCCCCAATCATTTCTCCCACGCCGAAATCTATGGGAAACTTCATTTTCAAGTGGGAGATAGATGTTATAGCTCGGAGCGCGGTGATCGTTGTTCATCCCAAAATAGCGTTGAAGTTTTAGGAAGCGCTAATCACATGGAATTTGACCATTTTCCAAATCTGACAGGGTGGGGAACCGAAAAGCACTGGCATATCGATGGTTCCTACAACGTGAACCTCATTGCCTGTGAACCCGTATAGCGGGGTTCGGGAGTTTTCGAGTCTTCAATCTCCTATGTCCATTCGGGAAAAAGCATGGTGATATAACACGTCGACAGAGCTACCATTATCGACCAACATTTTCTTAACCGTGTTGTTTCCCACACGTGTTGTGATGACGAGAGCATCTTGATGGCCTTCGATGAGACCGAGACGATAATCGTCATCAGAGAAAGAGATGACGGGGGAGGGATTCGCTCGAGGGCGTTTGGCTGTCGAGGGATTGACATTAAAGACTTCTCGAGCATAAATCTTGCGAGAGTTGTGGGAGAGGCCCCCGGCGGCTACGCCGCCAAAAATAACGTCGATTACACGATCGTCTTCGCCTCGATGGTGACGTCCGGGTTCATCATCGTGCTGCACATAGTGGACTAGTTGCCCTCGACAAATTTTTTCTTCGATGAGATTGCTAAGTTGAAAACATTGCTCTGTTGTATGGCCGGTGTCTTCATGATATTCACAATATCTGGAGCTTGGGGGTCTTCCTGGTTTCATGGGTCTTGGAGGGCGATAATCCGGTTCCGTTTTTAACACCGCCAAAATTGTCGTTTTCTCAGTGTTGAGTTTAGTGAACTCTTTTTTAGAACGATTGTGGGGCTGCCAATCTCTTTCTCTTCTATCCCTCGGGGGAAGGTCCGATGTGCGAGGCGGGGGCGACCTACGGCGCTCTCGGCGCCTTTCCCTCGCAGGGGATCGTGGACTGTAGCTTCGGCGTCGTTCATATTTTGACGACCTCCGTGGAGATTGTATACAGCTTACCGCTTCTTGAAGCATCATGCGGTGTTCTATAATCTGGAATGCGGCCTGTAGGGTTTTCGGCCTTTTTTCAAAGATCTCTTCTAAAAGGAGGCCATGCCTAGACTTATCGATGTCCGCTGTCAGGAAATTGACAGCCATCTGTTCTATTAAGTCTGGAATTTCCGCTATCTCTTCTCTGAACCGGGTTAGAAAACTCCTGAGACTTTCGCCGGAGCGTTGATGCATTGTCATCAAGGACGCAGTAACTTTGATTCCTTTGTAGTTGCTGGAAAATCGGGCTTGAAACTTGCTTTTCAGAGTTGTCCACGAGTCGATTGACCGAGGTGGCAAGTTACTGTACCATCGGAGAGCCGTGCCTTGAAGGCAAGTGGAGAAGAACTGACACCTAGCGATCTCCGAGTGGCCGAAGAAAGCCATGCGACCATCAAATGTATTTAGAAATGCTAACGGGTCCGAGGATCCGTCGAAATGATCGAGAGCAGGCGTTTTCAACGTCCTGTCGATGCGCGCCTTCTCAAGCACTAATGCTAGGGGGCTCTCGGAAACGGTTTCAAACCCTGCCTGATTTCTCATCAAGGTACGCATCTGGGCGATTTCCTCCTGTATTTTAGCGAACTCCTCGTGAGATATAGATTCCGTAGATTCTGTCTGATGCGAGACATCGGCAGATGACACTCTCCTCTGTCGACGTTCGCGAGGTTGCGAATACGTTGACTCCGCCGAGGGCTCATATTCGTACTCCGCATCATCCTCGTCATAAAATTCATCGTCCTGTCCTTCATTTTGAATTGTAGTTTGTTGGAGCTCTCGACGGAGACGGTGAATCTCGCGTTTTCGCTCAAGTTTAGCCTGCAATCTCTGAGCTTCGCGCTCTAGAAACTCGAGTTCTTCATCTGAATCAAGCGAATCTTTTGGATTTCCTTGGTTTTGGGCTTTTAGCCTTTCTTTCTTTTCCAAATGCAGCCGAACGTCGCTCGAGAGAACTTTTTTTCCTTTAGATGTTTGCACTCTAAAACGCTGGTCTGACACAGTTTTTCTTTTTCTGTCCCTTTGGATTGAGTCCTTCAATCCTAGAAATTGATCTTCTAGAGGAGCCTCAGGTGGAGGGAACAAACACTTCGGCTTCAATGCCGGTTGTTTAGGAAGCTCGCGATCGCCGCGGGTCGAGGGGTCGGCGGCAACTTCTGTCGTCAACTCCTTTACCTGAGTTGGTCCGGCGGTTCCCGGATCAAGCTCTTCTACAATCATCTTCTGGTTGGATCTTGTTAAAGCAAACCTCCTTCTAGCGCCAAATGATGTGCCAATAATATTATTATTAGACTATAGTTTTAGGAGATGATCTTCTTTGCTTAATTAGCCAACCCCTTCAAATGGGATTGTTGTCTTTTATTTATACTAAGTCCCAAATGGGCTCAATCCTTACAATGTGGGCCTTCTTGGGCTTTACATAATGTATTGTAATTATTCTAACTATAATTCCTTTGGGCCGTCTTGTCCTGGTCCAACAGTTTCTTTTATAGTTGGTTTCAGATTGTGCAAATTAAAAACCTGGAATTCAAATCAGTTTTTACATGTGCTTTAATTACCATTGTAATCGCATACTTATTCCAAATATAAGTGGGGAAATGGACGTACATGTCTCCAGAGCAGCAGTTGAAGCGCTTGCAGGCATGATTGACACCAAAGTCAGATGTTTACTTGACGGGTGTTGTAATGTTAATTGTACTGCTTGATTGGAGACGAATTGCAACGACTCCTTTTTCTTTTTTATTTGCCTAAATAAAGCCCCTCCAGGGAGCTTGTCAGCTTGGATCAAGAGACATGAGAGGAAAAACTATTCTTTCATTCATGTATCAGGAGAAGCAGCATCAGAATGTTTCGTTTACCCTTATATGGCCAAAACTGCAAGCTCACAAAGTAATGATGATCATTCTAGCGTTTTACCCTTTTTTAAGATCCTAGAGCCTTAAGAGCAGACTTGAACAACCACTTTATGAGAGTTAGAAAGTAGTTCAAATATTAAGTCTCAAAGCGAATATATAGATTCCAAAAACCAAGTCCTAAATCAACACATTACTGTCATTAACTTTTAAAAACAGAAAAACGAAATTGTTCCAAGGGACACTGTAGAGTTTGCAAACACAATAGAAGACAACTTTTGCATAGAATGATTAAACAAGCAATATTACCCCGGGTAAAGCTGCAATAGAAAAAAAAGTGGAAATTATAAGGGAGAGCTCCACAAACAATACATCATCAAAAAAAAGAAGCATACATGAACTTACACATTTCATAGAATCCAAGAAACTGTACAATATAATGATCAAAATAGCCATTTTCAATTGCTCTTTACATAAAATAGGAGTTCGAAAACATCTTACTTGATTCTAAACTCGGATTTTATAAATTTACACTACAAATTAACTTAAATTAATTCTAGTAAATTATAGCATGACAAGAAACATGGAGTATTAATATACAAACTGAGATTAAAGGAGTTTAGATAATGGCGTTATGGAGGTTTATTTTTCTTTTTTGAAAATAAAGGGAAACATTTAGGGAGTCGAGATTATAGGCTTGACTGTAGGCGTTTATTAGGGTAAATGAAGTTTAAGAGGAAAGTAGGAAGAACCAAGTCCAGATAATTAACAACCATACTTCCATAATTACTTAAATTTATTTATTTTTCGGGGAAACATTTTTCAAAATTATATAGAAAAATTTGGACAACAAACACACACAATAATACTTTCTATTCCTATATAATAAACAATAATCGCTTTAACTTTTTGCACTACTTTGAAATGTAGAAAAATTTAGTTTAATTCCTAATTAATTTTTATTTTAAAAACTTATTTTAGTATGGATATATATATATATATATATATATATATATGAACAAATTGTAGTCAAGCCTCCTCCTCCTCCTTCGCGTAAAACAGGTCTGGTCGAATGGTAGAAGAATCTATGGGTGAGGGACACTTTGGTTACCGGCGAACGTTTCCAAAGGCGACCTGATTTGAATTCAGGAACGCCCCGCCCGTCTGCCTCATGGTTACCAACTTCAAGTTTCGATTAGAGAACTCTTCTCCGCGATTAAGGCCTCAAAAGCGCCTTAAAAACATCTCAACTGATCGCGAGACCGATCGGAAGGGCGCTGGACCACCAAGCCCTCTCGAATGAGTTCTACTATAGAAGCTTTCAACGTAGACCGGGGGACAAATCTTTCACTCACTGAGAAGTGAAAACATGTGACTAGATCGTCCTGAAGACGGATGTGACGGGAAGAAGTGGCGAGGATTATCCAGTTGTGAATGAGTTTGCAGATGTCTTTCCTGAAGAGCTACCAAGTTTGCCACCACAACGAGAAGTAGAGTTTACTATTGAACTTGTTCCAGGTTCCGAACCTACCTTGTGCTTTGCCATAAGAATTTGGAGTCCGTATCATGATGAAGATAGGGTAACGCCGTGATTCTTGCTCAAAAAAAGACCGAACGCGAGATGCGGGTTCATCTGACGAGCTGGATTCTGAGAAATGACGTAAGTAATAGATCGACAAGTACTAAAATCCCAGTAAATGCATTTATCCTCCAAGTTGAGCGGAGACGGACGAAAGCATTGGATGATCGGCTGAGAGAAGTGGTGATCTCGTCTTGCTTGCTGGGAGAGAGGAAGCTTCCGGACCACCCGATCACCCAAACTTCGGTTAACAACCCCCGCACTCCGGCGCTCCAATGAACAACACTTCTCCGCCTATTCATTCTCGTTCGGCTCTTGGAATCACATCCATCAGTGGTTGGAACAGCTCGAAATAAAGGGGTTTTAAAACTTTTTCTTCCCCTGCTGTCAATTTTTTATTCATTCAGGACGCTCGGCCGGTGCTCCTTTCTCAAACCAGAATCTGAACGTTAGGGAAAGCCGGGGACCTAGTTGGGAATAGTGAAAGAAAGAGAAGGGGAAGAAGCGGGGTAGAGGAATGGTTAACTCATCAGGATCATGACCTGAAGACTGCAGGTTCGAATCCTGTCCCCGCCTCCCCTACTTGCTCATTCGCAATGACTACCACAAGAAACGAGTTACTTGCTTAGTCACTCGGGGGAAGCCGCTTTCGATGACGAGGCCGAAGAATTTATATTACGCGATCGTTACTGTCCATCTTTATCAGCCAACTCCCCAGTTTCCCACCTTTTTCTAAAAGTTTTTGTAGTAATTCTGGTATTATAAGACTTGTAATTACTTTTTCAAATTGTTCAATTTTTTAGCTATCAAGTGAAGGACTTCCGGGAGGTGGGCCAGAACGATATAACTGTGCTGCTTTATTGTTTGACAAGAACGGAATCACGCTCTGTAGGATTTGAACCTACGACATCAGGTTTTGGAGACCCACGCTCTAGTGGGGAATATCCCGTATCTCATGTAAGACAACTTCTTTGGGCGATGACAACCACGTACATTACATAAAGTTGAATCCAACCTCCTTAGCAAGGAAGAAGTTAAAAAAGGATCTGATCGTAGATAAAGACTTATCAAGATTAAAGCGACTTTCTGCTTTTGCTCGCCGATGGCTGCGCCTATTCTCTTTCTTTATTTATGCTACTCACTCTCGGTTTGGTCCTACTTTTGGTTCATTTTGTTACTAAAAACGGAGTAACACTTCTTGAAAAAAGAGCTGACTCAATAGCAGTAGAGTCAATAGCTTGAGCTACAGGAACTGCTGGTACAGCTGAGTCATGGGTACAATCCGGTAGCGGAAAGTGTTCTCGGCTTTAGCGTAGCGCACTCACTTCTTTTTCGTCAAACTTCTCCACAAGCTTGATGTTCAAATAGTGGTCTTTTTTTCACTATGGACCGAGACTACGCAAAGGCAGAACAAGAAACATTTTTAGGCTTTACACCTGGGATTGTAGTTCAATCGGTCAGAGCACCGCCTTGTGTTGACTGTTTCTATTCTGTCCACCCGATCTTCCGCGTGCGAGATAGAGTACTGTCGGGGCACGGGTTTTTCGAACAATTCTCCCTCCACTAATAGATTAGATCAAAGAAAGGCGATTTCTGTTGCCTCCTCCCATTTCTTCCAGCCTATGGGGAAGAAGCACAACACCCCCCGCACGAACAAACATAACTTCCCCGTAGGTCGTTATACCAATCAATCGATGGGTTTTCAATAAATGGGTGATCAAAAGATCGAATCATTATGCGTATCTTGGTGGTCGTTGATTCAACCACGACTGATATTTACTTAGCCGCGGTTACACCTCTTGTTCGAGTTCTTCCTTGATGACCGGAAGGGGAGACAGAAGTATCAAATTCCTCTTCTCCCTTGACTAGTGGTTCCCCCCAGGAGCAAGAACAATCTCTTCTACGAGAATATACATCGCAAGATTCATCATGATAGGAGCTTTTGCTCATGGAGCTATATTTTTCATTAGAGATTACAGTCCAGAACAGAACGAGGATAATGTATTGGCAAGAATGTTGGAGAATTTATGCACTTCCCTTTACTCCATAGTGCCTTCTCTAATAGGGAAAAGCCCTCCATTTTCGTCAAATGACCCGGCCTCCCCTCTCATGATCGTCAAATAACCGATTGCAGTTTTTATTCTCCTCAGTTCATAAGTTCTCTTCCTCTTCCTCTTCTTCTTCTTCCTCTTCTTCTTCTTCCTCTTCTTCTTCTTCCTCTTCTTCTTCTTCTTCTTCTTCTTCTTCTTCTTCTTCTTCTTCTTCTTCTTCTTCTTCTTCTTCTTCTTCTTCTTCTTCTTCTTCTTCTTCTTCTTCTTCTTCTTCTTCTTCTTCTTCTTCTTCTTCTTCTTCTTCTTCTTCTTCTTCTTCTTCTTCTTCTTCTTCTTCTTCTTCTTCTTCTTCTTCTTCTTCTTCTTCTTCTTCTTCTTCTTCTTCTTCTTCTTCTTCTTCTTCTTCTTCTTCTTCTTCTTCTTCTTCTTCTTCTTCTTCTTCTTCTTCTTCTTCTTCTTCTTCTTCTTCTTCTTCTTCTTCTTCTTCTTCTTCTTCTTCTTCTTCTTCTTCTTCTTCTTCTTCTTCTTCTTCTTCTTCTTCTTCTTCTTCTTCTTCTTCTTCTTCTTCTTCTTCTTCTTCTTCTTCTTCTTCTTCTTCTTCTTCTTCTTCTTCTTCTTCTTCTTCTTCTTATACTAAACTACTTTCTACTAGAAGCACGAGTTTACAAGACTTGCACTAAAATATACTAAACTACTTTCTAAAGCAACCTTTTCTATTTCCATTTCTAGCTTAGCAAATTTGTGTAGAATCTTACAGGTCTGTGACTATCATTTGTCCAGTTAATCTCGGCCCTTGATCTTGTATTCTTTTAGCTACTTTATAGACTTTTCAATATAATGAATAGATCGTTTGTTGAATGATAATCTTGAATCTTGAACTTGTCTGCATTCTGTATTTGAGAAGTATGTCGAGATCTCCAGTTTATTCTATAGAGAAGTGATATCTCGATAACTATATCGAGATCTCTGAGTTCTCTATAGGTATACTTGACTTGTCGAGGTCTCTTGATCCTTGCATGTGAAATGAGTTGTCGATATATCTGAGATCTCTACATGTCAAAATAACTTGTCGATATCTCTGAGATCTCTATATACCTATTTTGACTTGTCGATATCTCTGAGATCTATATATGAAAAATTGACTTGTCGATATCTCCAATTCTTCACATCTTCATTTGACTTATCGATATCTCTGAGTTTCTTACATGCAGAAATGACTTGTCGATATCTCCAGTTCTCTACATCGTCATTTTAAATTGTCGATATCTCTAGGACTTCTCCATAAGTCATTTTGGACTTATCGATAAATTATTCCGGACTTCTCGAATGACTTCTCGATATAACTTGATCTGTGACTTGTCGATATCTTGACTTAGAACATTTTTCATGGAACAGTTTTATTCAATCCCCAAGCTTCTACACATTTTTATGAGGCATTATCATGGCTTGATCTTTTTCCAAGTTTATTCCTTAGCTTGAATCTGTTCGCAGAAAAATCCTCCAGTCTAGTCTTCTAACCTTTTTACAGACTCAAGAAATATAATACATAATAAAAAATTGATTATCAAATAACTAAATCTTAGGGTTGTCAATGTGACTTAGTATTGTTATTATACAAATATGTCTTGCACAACAATCTCCCCCAATTTGTGAGAAGATTAATTATCACAAATTCATGCCTGATAACAAGACTAACCCTAAGCTAAAATCAATTATATAAAAATTGACAGATTGACAAATACAAACTTTTATAAATTTGGTGATTATATAAGTTCAATAATTACAACTATCAAGTGAATTTTTCAGAGCCTGGTTCTTTCCTAATGAGGTATACGAGTTCGCAAGTAGTATAAGATATAAATCAGATTCGTTCTCACAGAGATTGGCTTGGTTAACTAATTAATTTATGCACTTAAGCAACAAAGTATGGTTATTATTCAATGCTAAGATGATAATAAATTGAGGTTGTTTATAACTAAGAATTAAACTAACAATTATAACTAGGAAAATAAGATTGATTGAATTAATATATATGACAAATATGAGATTCTAACTTCATTAAGTACTTCATTCAATAGCCTTTTCGTTCTTAACCTTAGCATGTAATGGTGATGACACTAATCAGATTACACAAAACTGATAATCGCCAACTTTCGTTGCACGAATACCATACTACCAGACATCCACAAAAGAGATATAAGCTGAATAGACACCAATTATATTGAGACCCTATATGTCTATAGAATTTGACAACATAACGGTTTAAGCACAAGTAATCTATCTAGATTACATTGGGCAAGTAAGATATTTAAAATTACCCACGAAGCATGCATAACAAATACATGAACCTATGCTAGCATGGCAAGTTCTAAATCCTTAAATTCACTTTTACTTCATTAAGAATTAACACACTATCTTATAAGTTCACGACGCTCATGAGACGAATACGCACAACCAATACTAGGTTATCATACAATCACCACACAATAAGGCATCGAAATAATTCAACTAAAGAAATCCATAAATAAATCCGCTAGAACCCCACAATAACGATTAGCCCATAATCGGACTCTTCATCAACGTGGGTTCCGATGAAAGTATGGTATAATAAACGTAGTCTTTATAACGAATAAACAAAACTAAGTACGAAACAAGAGTAAGGTTCACAAATAAGAAAACTAGCTTCCAAGTTACAACTTAGAAATAAAGATTCATAAGTAAAAATAAGATCTTCTTCATCTTCATTGAATCGTGCTAACATGGTCTTCTTATAGCTCTCCTCGTGATATGTTCAGAAAAATGACCTAAAGTTATGATTATATAGCAGCCCTGATCAGCAGAGAAGTCCAGAAATCAGTCTTCTATTCAAAACAGGATACTTGAAACCCGACCTGGCGCTGGCGCGCTTGATCAGCGCGGGCGCGCTGACTCTCTGTAGTTTGGGCGCGGGCGCGGGCGCGCGCTTGATCGGCGCGGGCGCGCGCTTGATCGGCGCGGGCGCGCGCTTGATCGGCGCGGGCGCGCTGGGCTTCTTCCAAAAATCATCTTTTTTTTTCTTGCAGATTTGATCTGGTCTTCGCGAGCTTTATTCCTTGGACACCATCCTAACAGCATATTAGTATCTAATCAATGCTAATTCACCTGATTCTCAGATTAATGCCTGAAATGCAAATATACTAGAAAACACATTAAAACATCAATTACTTGAGTACAAATACACCAATTCAAAGCTTAATTGAGCATTATAAAGTGTCATAAATGCCACTCAACATACCCCAAACTTGAATCGATGCTTGTCCTCAAGCATAAACAGACTAAAAAAACAAGAAATAAAAATGCATGAATGCAACGATCCCCATAGAATAACTAAACCAATCAACAAGCAACACCTTAACAAATGCAGTTATTCGCCTAAAGATCAATCAAACCTCATAAATCATTCTACAAACCAAACACGTGCGTGTGTGCAACTGCTTACAGATATACTATTGCAACTAGATCAACAATCATGACTCACTACTTATCAAAGAAATCGCAAGGTTATAAATAGAATAAAAGCTAATCTCAAAATAACTTATTATACTTAAATTTTATATCGGAGTTTAACATGGATTCACACTTTTATTCACAACAAAACAACACAAGTATGCTTATTTGATCGTACAATGAGTGAGGTCCACAAAAGACTTATACAATAGTACCCATGTAGCGAACGTTAGGTTAGCGGATCCCAGACTATAAAAGCCTTAAGTCACTAGGCAAAAAGTCCCCCAAGAACTTAAAAACTCGAGTACTAAAGAGCCCACTCGTGATCGATTATATGTAACACTTTTTTTTCTTTTTTTCTGAACGAGTTCGTTTCACTCCATCTTACTCAACCCTAGACTATTCATATAAATATGAGCCGGCTACTAGCCAATTTAAACCTAGCCACAACAACTAGCAATGAAATCCAATTTTCTCCAATTTTTAAATATCCATGTCTTTTATTATTAAGAGAATATCTAAAATTCTAAATATAAACAAGCGATTAACCTCGATAAACAAACAAACCATGACCATGATCTAGCACTTTAGCAACCTATAAGACTTAGTGAAATACAATTGTCTCTAGTATGCAAATCAATTCGATAAGACTTAACATCACTAAATACAACATCACTACACTAGCATCAATATCACAAATTAATTGAAAAAATCATCTAAGGGATCATGTTATTATGTATATGCATGAAAATACAAGAACAAATTATCATAAAAAAAACTACCAAAGATAAAAAAAATACTACATGGCAAAATATGCAAACTATATGCACTAAACTATCATGAATATGCAACTATATGTGACTCACACAAACATATTCCTTCAACTACTACCCCCAAACTTAAAATATTTACTGTCCTCAATGAAGGTAATAGTAAGGAATCAGGCATACCTACTGCGAATCAGAATTATCACCCTCAACGGGTGGAGTGTCAGGCGTGTCTGGAGGCGGATACACAGAGTCCTCACCAAATACTGGCCACTGGATGTCAACACCGGTGGCTCTGAAAGCTGTCCCAAGTGTCTGCGTGAGATCATGTGCGAACCGACTAGATGTCGTGCATCGCATCCATCCTCCTCGCTAGACGCCTATACCGCATCAAACTCAAACCAGCTCCTACCTCTGCTCATACTGCCTCCTGCTGCTGCTGCTGCGATGGACCAGCCTCCTCTCCTAACTGAGCTCTCCAAGCTGCTCTATGGGCCTGCGAAAAACCTCCCGCAGTAGCTTGATCCATGGGTACACCACCTGGAAGATGATCATATGAATACCCAAGCCCCTTAGGATCGGGCTTCCCTCCATACCACTCCTGCATACTCAACAATGTAGAACTGTCGATAGGAGTACTGGGAAGCTGAAGCTGCTCATGTGCGGGCCAACGAACACCAACTGCCACACACAGCTTCGTCACAATGGACGCATAGGGTATAGCACCCGTGGTACCTCCTCTCAAGAATCTCAAAATCCCCTGATAAATCACCATCCCCAAATCAATGTAATCGCCCTGAAGAATACCCCACAACAGACGAATACGCTCCACAGTAATCTCATGCACATGCGAAGATGGCATGATGTTAGCACAAATAAACGAGTTCCAATCCCGTGCAAACCTGTTCATGCCCAACGTAGGGAACGTGGAGTAATTAGTAGTGCCCCTCTTGAACTTCCAGTGAGTCTCAGGCACACACAGAGTCGCAATGATCAGATCCAAGTTGAAGTCCTCGGGAGTCTTATCTTTCCAAGTATCCTGACCGGACTTCCTCGCGGGCTGCTCAATCACCCTCCTAATGGCATTAGCACTGTACTCTACCGTCATCCCCATAACCACCATGAAGCCATTCTTCTCCGCCTTCGTGTTAGCATAAAACTCCCGCACAACACTCATGGGCACAACAGCGGGAGCCTCACAAAAAAGAACCCAGCCCATCTCAAGAATCATCCAGAAAACCTCGCTCCTTAGCAATAGGCTTCGAGAGAAGCCTCGTGTACTCCTCTTCAGCCTCAGGAGTAGAAAACCTTGGCCTCACACCACCCGCAGATGAAGAATTGGTGGTGCTGCTGCCTACTTGCGTTCTTTGTCTCTTCGGTGCCATTGGGATTGAATAAGAGAGAATAAAAACTAAGTGTTTGAGAGAGATTTGTTTTTGAGAATTTGTGAAGTGGTGGAGAAGTTTGTGTATAAGTGTGTGTATTTATAGGTGGAGAGATGAGAATTAGATATGGAATAAAATTAGGAATTGATTATGGGAATCGTGGGAATAATGGGTTTGATTTGGAGAGGGAAATTTGGGATGTGGAAGAGTAAAATTCGGTTTAGAATTGATTTTGTATCAAAAATCCCAAAATTCCATTAAAAACTAATGTTTTTTATTTTTTTTCTCGAACAGGACCCGGCGCGGCCGCACGCTTGGACAGCGCGGGCGCGCTCACCTTTTGGAAAACCGGCGCGGGCGCGAGTTAGCCCTGAATGTTTTTCTTTTTTTGATTTTTTTTGTGTTTTTCTCCTTTTTTCTTGCTTCCTCTACCTACTAATGTACAAAAAACTCGGGTTGCCTCCCAAGAAGTGCTTCTTTTACGTCGCTAGCTCGACGTAGAACCTTGAGCTCAAATGGACAATAAAACGACACTAACCACCTCACAGTTTGCCGTGTCACCATAGTAATGCTTCAACCTCTGCCCATTTACCTTGTATGCTTGGCCTGGATCATTCTCAAAAATTTCCACCGCTCCATACGGAAACACAATTTTGATTATGAAGGGCCCTGACCATCTTGACTTCAACTTTCCAGTAAAAAGACAGAGACGAGTGTTAAACAAAAGAACTTGTTGCCCCGACACAAATGATTTGAGCACTAGACCCCTATCATGCCACCTCTTGACTTTCTTCTTGTATATTTTATTGTTCTCATAAGCTTGAAGTCGAAACTCATCGAGTTTATTCAATTGAAGCATTCTCTTTCTTCTAGCCGCATCCAAGTCAAGATTCAATTTCTTCAAAACCCAATATGCCTTATGCTCGAGCTTCACAGGCAAATGACAACCCTTACCATAAACCAACTGAAATGACGATATTCCCAATGGAGTCTTGTATGCTGTTCTATACGCCCAAACAGTTTCATCAAGCTTCAAAGACCAATCTTTCCTCGATGGACACACAACCTTCTCTAAAATATGCTTGATCTCTCTGTTAGACACCTCAGCTTGACCATTTGTCTGAGGATGATAAGCCATAGCAATGCGATGATTCACATTATACCTTTGCATCATAGCAGTGAACTTGCGATTGCAAAAATGATTGCAAAAATGCGACCCCTCATCACTGATTATGACTCTTGGAGTTCCAAACCTTGTGAATATCTGTTTGTGAAGAAAATTAAGCACCACTTTCGCATCGTTCTTCGGTAATGCCTTAACTTCAACCCATTTTGACACATAATCAACCGCCAATAGGATGTACTGATTGTTACAAGATGAGACAAATGGCCCCGTGAAGTCAATTCCCCAAACATCGAAGACCTCAACCTCGAGAAGCATATTAAGATGCATCCCATCCCTCTTATACCTATTACCCACACGTTGACATCGATCACATTTCAAAACAAACTGATGAGCATCTTTAAACAAGGTTGGCCAAAAGAAACCTGCTTGAAGAATATGAGCTGCTGTCTTTTCTCCACCATAATGTCCTTCATAAGCCGTTGAGTGACAATCTCACAAGATCCCCCCCATTTCGCTGTAAGAAATATATCTCTTGATGATTTGGTTAGTTCCTTGTCGAAAAAGAAATGGCTCATCCCACATATACCACTTTACTTCATATAGAAACTTCTTCCTTTGAGCATATGGTAAGCCGGGAGGCATGATATTACTCACAAGGTAGTTCACAATGTCTGCAAACCACGGTTCTTCTTCTTGCACTCCAAACAACTGCTCATCGGGAAAAGACTCATTTATCAATATCTTGTCCAATGAAGTAGCATTGGATTTTCTAAACGCGAGAGATGATCAACGACTTGATTCTCAATCCCCTTTCTGTCCTTGATCTCTAGTTCAAATTCTTGAAGCAAAAGAACCCATCTAACCAATCTAGGCTTCAAGTCCTTCTTTGAGATGAGATAATGAATTGCAGCGTGATCAGTGAAAACTGTCACCTTAGTCCCATGTAGATAAGATCAAAATTTCTCAAAACCATAGACAATATCCAAAAGTTCTTTCTCCGTAGTAGTATAATTCAGTTGAGCACCATTTAGGGTCTTGCTAGCGTAGTAGACCACATGAAATATGTTGTTCTTCCTCTGCCCAAGAACTGCTCCAACTGTATAGTGACTTGCATAACACATCATCTCAAAAGGTTCATTCTAATCAGGTACAGTTATGACAGGTGCCGTGATTAAACTCTTCTTCAATGTCTCAAAAGCTGCCAGACACTCGTCATCAAACTTGAAAGGGACATCTTTCTCTAGAAAAATGCACAACGACTTTGAAATCTTCAAAAAGTCCTTGATGAAACGCCTATAGAAACCCGCATGCCCAAGAAAACTGCAAATTCCCTTAACATAAATCAGTGGAGGAAGATTCTCAATGACCCCCACTTTGGCTATGTCTACCTCAAGACCCTTACTAGAAACCTTGTGCCCAAGTATAATACCCTGTTGCACCATAAAGTAACATTTCTCCCAATTGAGAACCATATTGGTCTCAACACACCTCTTGAGAACGTGTCCAGGATTTTGCAAGCGTTCATCAAAAGAATCGCCAAATACAGAGAAGTCATCCATGAACACCTCCACATTCTGGCCAATCATATCAGAAAAGATGGCCATCAAACATCTCTGAAATGTGGCTGGTGCACCACACAGACCAAAAAAAACTCATCTGAAGGAGAATGTACCAAATGGACAAGTGAAGGTAGTCTTCTCCTGATCTTCTGGAGCGATATAAATCTGATTGTAACCCGAATAGCCATCCAGAAGACAGTAGTACTCATGACCAGCTAATCTGTCAAGCATCTGGTCAATGAAGGGCAAATGGAAGTGATCCTTCCTAGTGGCCTTGTTCAGCTTTCTGTAATCCATACAAACTCTCCATCCCGTGACTGTCCGAGTAGGGATGAGCTCGTTTTTATCATTAGTAACCACTGTGATACCTCCTTTATTTGGTACACACTGAACCAGACTCACCCAAGAACTGTCAGAAATGGGATAAATAATCCCTGCATCCAGCCACTTAAGAATTTCATTCTTCACTACTTCCTTCATGACCGGATTAAGTCTTCTTTGCTGCTCAACCGTAAGCTTGCTACCTTCTTTTAGCAGAATTTTATGCATGCAATAAGAAGGGCTAATTCCCTTGATATCTGCTATAGTCCAACCAATTGCCAATTTGAACTCTCTTAGAAGCCTCAGGAGCTTTTCCTCGTCACTACCGGAAAGGTCAGATGTAATAATTACAGGCAAAGTAGATGCATGACCTAAAAAAGCATACCTCAAATGCTCAGGTAAAGGCTTAAGCTCAAGAGTGAGAGCTTCCTCAATAGATGTCTTGAGGCATTTAAGAGCTTTGTTCAATTTCTCCATTCCAAGAGATTCAAAAGGCATATCAATCTTCCTCTTCCAGGAATAAGCATTCAGATATTGCAATTGCTCTTCACCTTTGTCATCTTCACTATCTGAATTCCCCAATAAGGCCTTCTCTAAGGCATCAGACCTCAGCAATTGATCAAGTTCCGAAGTCACCGCAGACTCGACCAACTCCACCTTTAAGCACTCCTCATTTTCCGTAGGAAATTTCATAGCATTGAACACATTAAAAGTTACATCCCGATCCAGCACTCACATTGTAATCTCTCCCTTCTACACATCTATCAAGGTTCGGCCAGTTGTCAAGAAAGGACTTCCCAAGATTATGGGAATCTTCTTATCCTCCTCAAAATCCAGAATTACGAAATCAGCATGGAAAATGAGTTTATCGACCTTGACCAAGACATCTTCCACAATACCTCACGGATATGTAATAGAATGGTCGGCCAACTGCAAAGTCATATAAGTCGGTTTTGGATCAGGTAAGTCCAACTGCTTGAAGATTGACAAAGGCATCAGATTAATGCTAGCTCCCAAGTCACATAAGCATCTGTCAAAAGACACTTTTCCAATTGTACACGTATTAGTGAAGCTTCCTGCTTCTGCTCAAGAGCCTCATCGAAAGGTATATGAAGTTTCTTCAACACCTCCAGAAACTTCTCAAATTGCTTGTCCAACTTTTTCTTCTGCAGCCGCTTAGGAAAAGGCGGTGGAGGATAGATCTGTTTCTCCCCTGTATTATCCTCAGGAGGATTGTGCTCAACAGTAGTCTTCCTTGTTCCACTTCTACTTCCTGCTGCTCTACTTCTTTTTCAGCCCCAGCTTTTTTAGTCGACACTTGAGTTTGTTCGGGATTTGCAACCTATCCAGACCTCAAAGTGATTGCCTTTACCTGCTTCTTAGCTTCCTTCCTTCCTGGCACTTCAGTGTTACTAGGTAATGTACCAGGTTGACGATTTAGTAAGGCATTGGCAATTTGTCCAATTTGATTTTCCAAGGTCTTTATTGAAACAGCTTGACTCTTGCACATAAGCTCCAACTCCTCTAATTCAGATTTTTCATTAGCTTGTTGCAACTGAAGTTGCTGCTTTGGTGCATAATTTGGTTGCTGAAAAGCAGAAGGGTTGTACTACTTAGTTGGATACTGCTGATAAGGATGTTGAACCGCATTTTGAGCGTTGCTCCAACCGAAATTAGGATGATTGTGGTTGTTGGGATGAGAAGTGGCTGGCACAGGTTACTGCGAACACTGAAAGTTGCTCACAAACTGAGCTGATTCACTAGATATGGCGCACTGATCAGTCTCATGGGCACCAGCACAAAGCTCACAGACACTAGCGATTTGATTAACTCCATAATTAGCCAAAATGTCCACCTTCATCGTCAAAGCCTTAAGTTGGGTAGCTATAGCAGTTGCTGCATCCAACTCTAGAATTCCTGTTACTTTTCCCTGAGTCAGTCTTTGGGAAGGGTCTTGGTACTCATTAGCAGCCATCAGTTCAATCATTCATAAGCTTCATTGTAGCTCTTAGCCCACAAGGCTCCTCCTGATGCCGCATCGAGCATGGGTCTAGAAGTAGCACCCAATCCATTATAGAAACAGTTTATAATCATTCAATCAGGCATGCCATGATGTGGACACTTCCTTAGCATCTCCTTATATCGATCCCAAGCCTCACACAGAGATTCTCCAGTTTGCTGAGCAAACTGAGTAAAAGCATTCCTGATTGCAGCAGTCTTCGCCATAGGGAAAAATTTAGTGAGAAACTTTTGAGCAAGATCTTCCCAAGTGGTGATAGACCCTGCTCGTAGAGAATATAACCAGCACTTAGCTTTATCCCTCAGAGAGAATGGGAAGCGTCGCAGCTTGATATCATCTTCAGTCACATCATTGAACTTGAAAGTGTCACAAATCTCGATGAAATCCCTGATGTGCATGTTGGGGTCTTCAGCAGGAGAACCCCCAAACTGAACTGAGTTTTGTATCATCTGAATCATGCTTGACTTGATCTCAAAAGTGTTAGCCCTGATAGCTGGCCTGATGATGCTTGACCGAATGTTATTGATCTTAGGCTGAGAATAGTCCATCAAATCCTTAGGATTTTCTACTTGATCTCCCATCACTACTAATACTGGTTCCTCGACTTTCTCTTCTTCTGCCTTCTTTTCTTCTTCAAAAACTTCCTTTCGAATGACCACAACTTCTTCCTCGGCTTTATCCAGAGTTCTCTTACGAGTATGCGTATGCGTATGCATACACCCTCACTAGAGTACCTGAAATAAGACAAGGAAATAGATAAGTAACAATGCCCGAGTCAATGAACTTTAACGACCACTGATGGAAAACACATAAACTAAAAATTAACATTGCAATCCCCGACAGCGGCACTAAAAACTTGTTAGTCGCTAAACACGCGCTAATAATACACGCAAGTATACGAGTTCACAAGTAGTATAAGTTATAAATCAGATTCGTTCCCACAGAGGCTGGGTTGGTTAACTAAATAATTTATGCACTTAAGCAACAATGTATGGTTATTATTCAATGCTAAGACGATAACAAATTGAGGTTGTTTATAACTAAGAATTAAAATAACAATTATAACTAAGAAAATAAGATTGATGGATTAATATATATGACAAACATGGGATTCTAACTTTATTAAGTACTTCATTCAATAGCCTTTTCGTTCTAAACCTTAGCATATAATGGTGATGACACTAATCAGATAACACGAAATTGATAATCGCCAACTTTCGTTGCACGAATACCATACTACCATACATACACAAAAGAGATAGAAGCTGAATAGACACCAATTATATTGAGACCCTATATGTCTATAGAATTTGATAACATAACGATTTAAGCACAAGTTATCTATCTAGATTACATAGGGTAAGTAAGATGGTTAAAATTACCCACGAAGCATGCATAACAAATACATGAACCTATGCTAGCATGGCAAGTTCTAAATCCTTAAATTCACTTTCGCTTCATTAAGAATTAACACAATATCTTATAAGTTCACGACGCTCATAAGACGAATACGCACAACCAATACTAAGTTATCATACAATCACCACACACTAAGGTATCGAAACAATTCAACTAACGAAATCCATAAATAAATCCGCTAGAACCCCACGATAACGATTAGCCCATAATCGGACTCATCATCAATGTGGCTTCCGATGGAAGCATGGTATAATAAATGTAGTCTTTATAATGAATAAACAAAACCAAGTACGAAACAAGAGTAAGGTTCACAAATAAGAAAACTAGCTTCCAAGTTACAACTTAGAAACAAAGATTCACAAATAAAAATAAGATCTTCTTCGTCTTCTTTGAATCGTGCTAACACGGTCTTCTTACAGCTCTCCTCGTGATATGTTCTGAAAAATGACCTAAATTTATGATTATATAGCAGCCCTAATCAGCAGAGAAGTCTAGAAATCAGTCTTCTATTCAAAATAAGATTTTTGAAACCCGACCTGGCGCGGCCGTGCGCTTGATCAGCGCGGGCGCGCTGGCTCTTTGTAGTTTGGGCGTGGGCACGCGCTTGATCAGCGTGGGCGCGCTGGGCTTCTACCAAAAATAATCTTTCTTCTTTTTTCTTGCAGATTTGAGCCGGTCTTCACGAGCTTTATTCCTTGGACACCATCCTAACACCATATCAACATCAAATCAATGCTAATTCACCTGATTCTCAGATTAATGCCTGAAATACAAAAACACTAGAAAACACATTAAAATACCAATAACTTGAGTACAAATACACCAATTCAAAGCTTCATAAAGCATTATAAAGTGTCATAAATGCCACTCAACAGGTTACCAACTCTGAACCTTGAAAATCTGCGAACTTGAATGTTTAGAAAATGTCCATCTTTTGATACTCTATTCATCCCCCTTGCATTGAGTTCAGTTGATCTTTGTTCAAACATCTCTATTTCCCTGGCATATTTCCTTTCCCATTCCTCCTTCCAAGCCTTTATTTTTGCATGTCTTTCATTCCTTTCTCTCAGCCTCTCAGATATCACGACCTTCCATATTCTTGTACTTTTATCATTGTCCTTCATCAAACTAATCACCCTCTTCAATTTTGTGGTTGAAAATGTTTCCATTACCTCCATGCTAAGTAAAATAAAGGAGTCATCCAAATAGTAGATTCTGACTTCTACCAAAGAGACAACCCAAACTTTGCCAATTTTTTCATATAATTGTGGGAAATAATCATCATCTATTATGCTCATGTTTAGAGGCAGAAAGTCATCTTGATTGAAGCAGTTCCAGATGACACCAATATCAGCTTGCACTTTCCTTGGTTTTCTCCCAACATACTTGAAGTGAGTTTTGGTTGAAGGCTTGAATGAAGGTAGGTTTATGATTTTCTTTAGTGTGACTTGGCTGGATCTAATTAGTATCTTGAGTAAGGAGTTTTCAGTTTGTTTATACAAGAATTTAGGTTTTTAAGGTTGAATTGGTTGAGTGTTTGTTTGGCTTGGCTTGGTGGTTTGAGTAGGTTGGATTTATGAAACTTTTGTTTTTTGGGACATTTTGTTTCTTTGACTCCCCTTCACCACCTCTCCTACTTTTCTTTCCATCTTATTTTCTTTCTTTTTTTCTCTTTTCTCTTCTCATACAGCTTGCTACCTGTTACTTTAGAAGATTGACTTGGATTTGAGCCAAAATATTTGTGTTCATCTTTCTTCTACTCATCATCATCATCCAAATTATATTTGGTGTTGAATTGAGTTTTTGGTAACAAGTTATCAGTATTTCTCAAATATCTTCTCAATATCTTTGTCATCTCTACATCTTCAACAGTCTTGATCCTTTTGTGCTTCAAGTCAGCTTCTGGTGTCATTATCAGCCTCAAGTTTCCCATGACACAATGCTTTGGAATCATGAAATGTTTGTACCTTTTGGTTGATGAATAAATGTAGGTCACTCCCTTGCTAGGTTGGAGATATGCTTCTGGAAAATCAGCTATTTAAGTTCATTTAGCAAGAAAGTGTCCTCTAGAATCACCCTGTTGACTTTGTTGATTAGGATGTCCAGCTCAGATGCTCTTTTAGATATGAGATAGTTGAGAGACACCTGCATACATCTGTCCACACCAGAGTCATTAATATTTGCAACAATCCTCCTTTCCTGAAAGCTATCTACATTCACCATTATCACCCTTAGAAAATTAATATTTTTGTCCAAAACATTTTTGTAGGTGAAGAAGTTGTTGAGAGAAACTCTGAGAGCCCTGAGCAATTCATCAAACTCTTTGTCCAAACAGGGTCCCTCAGCTGCTTTCTGTAGTCTTTCTTTCCCAACATTAACTTGACTTGTTTGAACTGTGGCGTGGCTTGGATGATGATTTTAGTAATCTGGCTTCTATCTCCCCCTTAATCTTGGTAGTAGGTAAGATTAGAGGAGGAGGAATTTCAGGCCTAATGGTTTCTGGAAATGAAGGAAGAAGAATGTTCAAAGCACCCATAATAGCTCCCAGAGATACATAATTTTGCATTTTGAGGTGTTTATGGGAGTCTACTAGGGTCTTGATATCTTGTTGTTAACTCTGCACCAAAGTTGTCAACTGAGAAACTTGAGTTGTCAAAGAAGCATTGGAAGATTGTAGTGATGAAATTTGAGCTTGCAGATTTTGGATTTGTAAGGGTGTTGATGTAGACAAGGATCGTTGTGGGCTTGATGCTGCCAAATGACCAACATAATTTTGCACAACATTCTTCACCTTCTCTATGACCAAGGTTGAATGTTCAAACCTAGCTTTGTAAAGTTGATCTAGCTTGACCTTTGTGTCATTATTCTGAGTAATTTGATTTTAGATCACTTCATGTAGAGCTTTGAAAGTTTCTATTAGCTTAGACACATTTTCTTCTATAGGAATGAGAGAGAGGGATTGAAATTATATGAGAATCTGTTGAACTTGGTCTTGATGTCTTGAAATATTGACATCAGCTCATTAATCCTGTCATTTACCAACTTCTTCACTTCAGTTTTATGTTTGACCAGAGTGCTTTCCATGGATCTTCCAATATGATGAAAGGCCTTCAATTGTGCTTTATACACCTCTGTCATAGCATCATAAACTTCCTGAGGAGTGAGAACCTTAGCATTACTACCCAAAATGGTGACATATTCTTCTTCATCTGCATCCACATTACCATCTGCTTTGAGAGTCATGCATCCACATTACCATCTGCTTCATCTGCAACTATGGATTGGGTCCTCCATAGTTGTTGTGAAATTCTTTGAGAGTCATGCATCCACATTACCATCTGCTTCATCTGCAATTTTGTCATGCTGCTCTTTAACATCCTCCTTGTATGAGAGTAGAATTGCTTGATAATATTGCTTTGATAAATCTGTTTTAAGGAGTTGTTGGGAGATATTGGATAGGCCTGCAAGTTGCTCAACCAAAAGATGAGAAGATAAAAGATGTAATAGGTTGCGTTTGAGCATCATGCAACCATTGAGATAAAAGATGAGAAGGTTGTGGTGTAGTGCTTGAGGTGGATGGGGATGTCTGTTTGGTTTAGGGGGAGGGTATGGAGGTAGTAGGTAACCCTGTGACTGAAGTCACAGTTAAACTCACAGTTGGAACTGTGGTTGTGACAATGTGTTGTTCACCAATAATGGGAACCTCTAGTTGAATTGAAGGGGATTTAGATAGCTCCCCTTCAGGAGTACTACCCTCAAACCTATCAATCTATGAAGATTATTTAGCACATGAAGGTGCTTGAGGAACATCCATAGGGTCTTCAATCAAAACTGATGAAACCCATGTGGTTTTGATGGTGTCATCAAGGTCTACCCCGACTAGTAGCCTCTCACCATCTAATTTTGGTTCCTGGGTGGTGAGCGCAGCTTCATGAACCATGGCACTTGATTTTGACAACACTTGAGAAGTGGATTCAAGTGTTTCATTTTATGAAGAAATTTTTTTAGATATGATATTAGTGATGTTAGCATTGAGTGTTGGTATTGATGTGCTCTCAGTGTTAGTGCCAACCTTATTTCTTCTTTCATTAACTTGAGAGTGTTCAAGTTGGGGTGTAGACTCTTTACAGATTGCACTAGGGAGAGTTCTTTGTTCAATAGAGACCATGTTGAGAGGATGCCTTTAGAGTCTGTTTAATTCCCTCTTTTACAACTGCATCATTTTAGGAGGATACAGAGGTAGCTCCATGAGTGGTCACCTCAGTTTTCTTAGTCTTCTTTGGTTCTCTGACCAGGTTAGACTTTGTTTCTGTTTGTTCCTCACCACTCTCAGTAATGACAGTTAATGGTGCATTATTTCTCTTCTTTTTACTCACTCCACCATGTTGAGAGTATGAAGTGGTTGGTTTCCTATCTTCTAGTGGTAATGAAGGAAGGGTCTCAGTGTGGAAGGCCCATGTTGGTATTTCAGTGTTTGCACTTCCACAGGTACAAGAGCCATAACTGTGTTAGATATGGCACTAGACCTCATATCAGGCATAGGGTATGAGTAGGTCCTAAATCTTTATAACATAAATTTAGTGATTCTTAGATCTACTGGTACCTTATTCTTTATAATTAATAAACCAAATAGTATTTTGGATACTTGTTTATAATTGCCTATTTTAGTCCTATCAATACCATTAAGTAAATGTAATGTGAGGTCCGTAATACAAATATAGAGGGGGTGAATACAGTTTATGCAAAAAATTTGATAAAACTTAATAGAATCAACAGTTTTTATATTAACAGATAAAAACTGATTACAAAAGTACTCTCTCAAAGGATGAACAATTATCCTTGAGAGCTGCTAGGTTATATGAAAGATATAACAATTCGTTCACTCATATAGAGTAAACATAATCTATGCTTATATAGTGCACAATTACACAATTAATAAGGAATCCTATTCTATTATAATAAGAAAACCTAATACATATCCATGTATGATTGCTTCTAAAATAAAGTTCTTCACCGCCTTGAATTCTGCAATCATTTTCCTTCTCGAATATCTACTGAAGTGCCTAAATCCTGATGACATCAACTGCTGATCATCAAGTACTGATGATGTCATCTTTAGTAAATACTGATATTAAGTCCTGATAATAAACTCTGATAGTTTATATCCTAATATCATCAATTATATTTAACAATCTCCCTTAACTTGCGCATTATGTAATTATGTACAAGTTCTAATTGATGATGTCAAAAACTATCTAAATAAAGAAATCAAATAAACATATACAATCTTACAGACAGTGATTATCAGACTTTATTCTTCATTCTTGAACTCTAACACAATCTGTAGCTTCTTCAGGGAACTTCCTTAGTAGATTTTATTCCATAACATCCAAGTACCATTGCATCCTCTGTTTATGTTCTTTCAGCTCATCTGTTGATTCATCATTATGATATATGGCTTCCCTGAGGTCATGTAGCTTTTAATTTCTAAGTGATAGATCATCCAGTTCCAGAAATTCAATCTTCTTTCCATTAGGATTAAAAGTTAAGACTTCCCTTCTTAGACTCATTTCTAAATTGGCTCCTCGAATAGGCATATCAACAGCATATTCAGTTTGATCAATGTACTTTGGAATTTAGTTTGATTTGTAAGGCATTTCTCTCTGCTTCAACTGTATCAGGTTCTTTATAAATACAGACCATCTGGAAGTTACAGGATTTGTTACCTTGAGAATTGTAGCAAAAAGTTCTAATTCTTGCCATGGTTTGTCTCTCAACTGTTCTTGAGTCAACCTCAATCTTCTCCCATACTCCAGTAAATAGATTAAATTTTCTCCAACAAGATCAATAACAATTTGTACATATATGATCTTTTGTTAGTCTTCAAGCATCACATTGTCTCCAATTTCTATCAGATTTGCATGCTTCCTTAGAATTAAAGCATCGGCCATATATGGATCAACACCTAACCTTCCTACACCACTTGTGATTCCATGTTTTCTAGCATATGAACTCCTACTGTAAATCTTCTTTAATGTTTCAGAGGAATCTCTTCTAGGTGCAGGTTTCTTGCTTCCCTATAGCAACTTCCTCTTTTCTTCAAGAGTAAGCCTTGGCTTATCAGAGTTTATGTTCTTAGAATTAGGATTTGATAACTCAGCTTGAATTGGGTTTGAAGAATCAACAACATGAGTAGTACCAGAGATTGTGATTGGTTGAACACCATCATTTGTTTCTTCATTAACTTGAGCAGTGTCAGAGGTTAACTTCAATTTTTCAGCCCAGTCAGCTCCATAAATCTTCCTTCTTTGATGAACCTGACTGACTTTTTCTTCTTCAGCAATTTCATCAATATCAAAAGATTTAGCAACTGTATAGATGTGATCTATCAGTATTTGAGATTTAGTTGCTTTAGATACTGATGTCCTCTTAGCAACAACTTTGTATTTTGGCTTAGGAGGCTTAGACTTCTCTCCTATCTTCTCCTACCCCTTACGACTCCTGTCAACATTTAAGACTTCTTGAGACAATGGATATTTTTCAGCATCTGCTTGACTTACCTCCCTTTTGACTACCCCTTTGATTGGTTTGTTAGAAGGATCATCTTCATAAGGATCTTGAGAAATAATAAAAACATCAGCATTTGCTGTCTTCATAGAATTTTTTAACTCTTTCTCAATCTGCCTTAGTTGTTTTTGATCAACTCCTGGGTTCTCTTTCTCAAATATTATTCTACTCCCCTCAGAGTCAAATTCTTGAATATTTGGGTCCTTGTAGAACATAGTTGTCTTTTTCCCTTTAAATTTCAAAGCCTGTAAATACTGACTTGCCTCTGCACCAGCTGCTATTTCTATAATGCCTTGGTTATCATCAACAGTTGATACTTTCAGTGTTTGTTGAGTTGTAGTCACAGTCAGTTCCTTTGATTGTTGAATAATCCTCTCGCTTCTCATTTTTCCTTCACCTTGTCTAGATTGAGTTCTAGTGGCTTTTGATGATCCACCAGTCCCAACTAGATCTTCTCCTCTCCTCTTTACAATCTCCTTCCTTCCTCCCTGAGCTCCACCATCAGGATTTGTGTCATCAGCTCCTTTCAAAGTTGGCTGTTTGCGTTAAGATTTAGCAATCTTCTCCCCCTTTTTGGCAATCATCACCAAGCAGTAGAGAAAGAATCAGCTCCATTGAATTTTGAACCTCATCAAGTTGTCCAGACATTTTGCTCTTGTTTAGCTTCAAATCTAGCCTGATTGGCTTCAAATGGAGTCCGTCTTTCGAGAATTGGTCCAATCTGTTTCTGTATCTCCCGATGAGTAGTCATCTTTGTAGCCAGGAAAGATTCTTTGATTTGATTGATTTGAGAGATGGTGGCTTCCTGAGTAGTATATAGAGATCTTACCAATAGAGTAGATGCTTTCAGATGATTAAGCATATCAGGATTCAGAATGGTCTTCTCAGCTGTATCCAGATGATCGACAACATTATTCTTTGAAATAGGATAGTTAATATCCAACCATTTCTTGTTCTAGACATCATCAAAGAAATTCCGTTTCTTCTTAGCATCTAACTCTTTAAGCTTTTATTTCCTCATATGTTTAGGAATATCTTCAGGGAAGAATAGATCATTCTCAGGATCTATAATGACATTCAGATTAAAAGTATTGACATATTCACCATCATCAGATTCTGTCTCATGAACAGATCCTTCATCAGCAACTGGATCTTGAACTATTTGTTGAACTTCATCTCCAACTTCAACATTTAAGATAGAATCAGAAATTGGGGCTGTATGTAGGGGTGCCCATGGGTAGGGTCAACCCGACTAACCCGACCCTATTTCCGGCCAACCCAAACCGTTAAAATAAAACCGAACTATAAATGGGTTATAAATTATAAAACCCGAAGTTAATGGGTTGGGTTAGGTTTTTGTAAATTTTAACTCTAACCCAACCCAACCCGAAATATTATCAGGAGTGTTGGGGTGGAAAAATCAGGGAATGTGCAGTTTTAATATTTTGTCAAGTCTTATACATATCCAAGTTTTTCTACCGTGCCTTTACTTACAAATTTGGGATGCAACACTGCATTATGCTAAACTAAAAGAATTGTAGAATTGTAGTGGGCAACTGGTTTGTGCATTCATGTCAACATTTACTTTAATCTTAATTAGGGAATACTGACATTGTCACCTTCTGTTTTGCTTCTACTGAAATGTAGATTTCAGGTGAACATGTGATCATGCCCTGTTACTACATTATTTTTAATTTTTTTATTGTTAAACCGATCAACCCGAACCGACCCAACCCGAATCGAGGTACAGTGGGTAGGGTTGGGTTATAGGATTATTATTTTTATAATGGGTTCGATTTTGATAAAACCGATCTAAATGGGTCGGGTCATTAAAATGCCTATAACCCGTCCAAACCGACCTGCAGGCACCCCTAGCTGTATGAGAACCAGCTGCCTCAGAAACTCCCATACCATCAGCATTTAGCTCCACATCTTCAAGAATTGTAGACATATGAGCTAGAGCTTCAGGATTTACCTCCAGAACCTCAGTACATGTGGAGTGCTGTGGTGATCCTGTAGTGAATAGATCTTTATGAATGGACTATTGTACTACTATATCTTAGCAATAATAGGGAGAATAGCAAGTGATGGAATAGAAGAGTGAGTGGACTGCAGGAAAATATCAAACTTATACCTGCAGGGAGATTATCAGCACTTGGTGCATCAGAGTTTATCTGAGGGACTACAAACTGTTGATCATCAGCTGTTTCTTAGTACTCTGTGCACCTGTAAAATATAACAAGTAACACCTAATCTCTATCTTCTTTTAAAGTAGTTTCACTACTCCTCACACCACACAACTCATAACTTTCAATAGTTAGAGTTTCCTCACAAGGATTACTAAATCCCGACTCTAATCTACCTCTCCTTTTGCCAGGAAGGATCATGCCTCTCTTAAATTCTGTTTTTTCTCTAAATCTTTTCACATAACTCACAAAAAAGGCCAGATAAATATTCAGTCCTACAAATATAAGAGGTGGCTGAAGAAAGGTGGTCTATGGTCATATAACTAGAGGCATTCCTTAAATAAGGTCTAGATATAATCATACCAACATGATTTATGACATGCACAATAAATGCTGGAAATAAAATCAGTATTTAAAGTAAATACTGATGAAGTGAAATCAATATTTATACCTTGTAATATGAAGATTCAGCTTATGTGCAGATATTCAGTGAAGGTACTGATAAGATATCAGCAGATGGTGGTGTTAGATGAATTCTGCCTTCAACATCTACTACCAGAGTCACTGCAGCAGGAGTGAAGCCTTCATTGCAAATTTGATGCAATGGTTTTTGTGTGGATGGAGAATCAGGAGTTGCTGGATGACTTTGACACCCAGGTTCTTGTGTACTCATCTCCATAATTTCAGTGTTTGATTCCTGTGCAGGCTCTTCTGGAAAAGCAGTTGGATTAAATTGCTTACAGAAGTCCTTGATCTGAGAGATTTCTGCATAAATTTTGGCAGCTTCAGCTTCATGCCATTCTTGAGTTGACTTCTCAGCAGGAGGCTCAATGTTTGTAGTATCTGCTGCACTACTTTGAAGTGCAGGTTCTTGTGGGATTGGATCAGAATGTATATAAGTTGCTGTATCCCTTTGAGATATAGGTTCTTGTGTGCTTGATCCAGGGAAAATTCCTTTCCCTTGTAGCCTCTTGATAGTCTCCTGAACTTGCTCAAGGGAAATCTCCTTTGCTTTCTTGCTTTGCTGTTTCACAGGAGAATCAGAAAAATTCATAGGTGCATCAGGATTTGGTATAAATGCCCCTTGTGTCTCCTCAACAATTTCTTGTTTGATCTTGAGCAAGTTCTGATTGTAGTATGCTTTGACTAACATTCTTTTTTGGCCTTGGGCTTGTACCATATGCATCAGAATTTATGGCACTTTCAACAATATCAGTAGCTGTGCTCTCCTCAGTTTGTAGTACAACTGGTCTTGGAGAAGAATCAGATGGAAGGTTTGGAAATTTAGAAGATAAGGTAGCATTGTCCTCATCTGTATCTGATTCTAGTCCAGCAAGAAAAAGTTTCATCCTGACAGATTCTGAAGATTTAGAAGGATGAGGAACTTGTGTTGTATCAGCTTTTGGCTTAGCTACATCATGATTTGTTGTCCTCTTAGCCAATCATTTCTTTTTTTTTTATAACATGTGTCTTTTGGGAGACACCTAAGGTGGCTTCTGTTTGAGGTTGTGGTGGTGGTTGATTTTGTGTTTGTGTTTGTGTTTGGGGTTGTATGTGGGTTGTTGTGATTGGGTTAACTACAGGGGGGGTTTTCAATAGTTATTGCCTGCAACTGAGCACTTTGCCTGTTATGTAAGCCATAAGTCACAGGGAGACTTGCAATGAGCAAGTTCCTAGAAACCAAAGGAAGCCTCAAAGGAGCCAAATCAACTTTTTTTCATCTTGTGAAATTAAGTCAGAAAAAGCCCTTTTTGTCAATTTAAATACTGAAACTATCTGATTAGAGGGGATAGGGGTATCAGGGAAACAAACTTTAAAAATCAGCTGACAGAATCTAGAAGAATATACTATATTCCTATCAGCAGTTAATCTATCACCAATAAAAGATAAAACTACTCTACCATAATCATAATTTGAACCATGAATTAGAGAGTACCCAATCTATTGTGTCTTGATTGGCAGAGCATCAAAATTAAAAGATTTGTTGTTGAAGGCCTTTGTGATAGATTCAAAAAAGAAATTTCATTCCTTCATGAGCCCATTCCTCTTTAGTTGACCAAGGTTATTCAAATCCTTGTCATAGCCTATCTCAGTTAAGAATCTCCTCATTTCAGTATCTCCCATGAATCTAGTGTAGGAGGTCTGAGTAGGTAATTGTAATGCATCCCTTACAGTTTGAGGAGTAACTACCCTTATCTTTCTGTCAAACTCAAACACCAAGCTTGGAGTTCCATTGGCACCTCCATCATCATAAACACCAGTTTTCCAGATAGAGAGCACCTGGTCACCTGAGATAATAGTGGGTGCTGTGAGAGCAAACCCAATCTCACTGGTTCTGAGAAAATCTTGAAAAATGTGAAAATTGATGTTCACACTATTATTTTCCAAAATAGCAGAGTAGTTGTTAGTCATAAACTTTTCACCACCATAATTAAACAGTTTAGAAGCAACTGGTGAAGTCATTTTAAATTTGCAAAAAATTTCAAACAGAAATTAGGGTTTCAGAGTTTACGGGTGAGAGAGAAAGTAAAGTAGCAGAGAAGAAAATGATAGAGATCAGTAAAGTGTTAATTTGAAATCAAAAATTAATTTTGTATAACACATCACTCCACCAACTCAGAAAAGTTTCAGTTTAGTGGGACACATGGTAACATATAATTGACTGCAAAAACAATCATGTAAACGTGTAGTAGTGATAGTTACCGCGCACACAGTACCCTAGAATAATGTTTTGTGTACACATAAACATTTTCCATATCCTCACACCATCAATAAACAATTGTAATTATGCAAAAATTACCCACTTGCAAATAACTTCAAACCTGTAATTAAAATACTAATTAAAACAATATTTAAATTAATTCAAAAATTATCATCAGAATATAATAGTCAATCAGAGTTTGACCAATATCAGTATTTAATTAACAACTATCAGGATTTATCATTCAACTTAAAGTTTGACCAATATTAGACTTTAATAACTACTGTCAGGATTTATCAGTCAACACAAGTTTGACCAATATCAGAGCTTATACACATTATCAGAGTTTAACAAGCAGCTACTGGCTGGGATTAATAGAAGCTAATTACATGCTTTCATGGTATCTGATACATAATAAGAAGACACCACACTCTAATTATCAGTAGTTATTCCTAATTATCAGAGTTTGAGAATGTCCTGATATCATTCCCAATTTATTCACCAATCTTATAAAGGTAGTTTCACAGAGAGGCTTGGTGAACATATCTGGTAATTGCTGATCTGTTGGAACAAAGTCCAGTTCCACTGTACCTTCCTCCACATGTTCCCTTATGAAATGGTACCTAATACAGATATATTTAGTCACATAATATTGTAATGGATTTCCTGTCATTGCAATAGAACTTTAATTATCACAATATATAGAAATAACAGAATACTCTAACCCATAAACCAGTAACTGATTCTTTATCCATAAAATTTGAGCACAACAGCTTCCTGTAGCAATATATTCAGCTTCTACAGTTGATGTGGAAATTGACTTTTGTTTCTTGCTAAACCAAGAAACCAACCTGCCACCAAGAAATTGGAAGCTTCCTGAAGTGCTTTTCCTATCTATTTTGCATCCTGCAAAATCAGTATCTGAATATCCAATTAGCTTAAAGTCTGAATCTTTAGGATACCATAATACAAGATTCATGGTGTCTTTGAGATATTTAAAAATTCTTTTCATAGCTAATAGATGTGGTTCCCTTGGATCAACTTGGAACCTTGCACAAAGACAAGTAGAATACATGATATCAGGTGAACTAGAAGTCAAATATTGGAGTGAGCCAATCATACCTCTGTAGTTAGTTATATCTACTGATGAACCAGTATTTAAATCCAACTTGGTTGCAATGGCCATTGGAGTTGTTGTAGTTGAACTGTCTTGCATTCCACATCTTTTGAGAAAATTCCTAGTGTATTTGGATTGATTTATGAAAATCCCTTCATCAGTCTGTTTTATTCGTAAACCCAAAAAATAACTCAATTCTCCCATCATACTCATTTGATATCTAGACTGCAATAACTTTGCAAATCTCTCACAAAGTTTATCATTAGTAGAACCAAAAATGGTATCATCAACATATATTTGTACTAATAACAAGTCCTTACCATGGTATTTATAAAAGAGAATTTTGTCAGTTGTACCTCTTGTTAAACCACTTTCTAATAAAAATAGAGCAAGTGTTTCATACAAGGCCCTTGGAGCTTGTTTTAGTCCATTAAGTGCTTTATCCAGTTTATAGACATGATCAAGATATTTTGGATCTATGAACCCTGGATGCTGTTCAACATAAACTTCCGCTTCAAGTTCACCATTCAGAAATGCACTCTTCACATCCATTCAGAACACTTTAAACTTCTTGTGAGCAGTATAGGCTAGAAAAATTCCGACTGCCTCAAGCCTTGCAATTGGAGCAAAAGTCTCATCATAATCAATGCCTTCTTGCTGTGAATATCCCTTTGCAACCAGCTTTGCTTTATTTTCTTCTAAAGATGCCCTCACTATCAGAATTGTTCTTGAACACCCACTTTGCACCAATAACTGATCTGTTCTTTGGTTTTGGCACAAGAGTACAGCCTTTGTTCCTTTCAAATTCATTAAGCTCCTCTTGCATTTTTGTAATCCAGTCAGCACCTTGAAGAGCTTCATCCACTTTCTTTGGTTCAATTTGAGATGGAAAAGAATGGTAGATATATTCTTTTTGAGCGGATATTATGGTCTTTACACCACTGTCAGGATTTCCAAAGATTAAGTCAGGTGTGTGTGACTTAGACCATTTCTTGCATATGGGAGTTGACTTCTTGAAGAAAAACCTCCCCTTGATTCATGAACTCTCTAGAATCTCTTTGACTTGTACCACTATCATTTCCTGATGCTCCCCCTGAATCAGTATTTCCAGTGCTATCAGTATTTGATCCTTCAGTATTTGAGAACTCATAGTCTGATGAATTATTTACAGATGTTTCTTGAGTTGAATAACTTGTAGAAAACTTTTGATGTGAATCATGTTGCTCTCCCTCAACATGTGCTTCAGTATTTGCAGAATATTCACTGTCATGTGGATCATCAAAGTTTAGAGTGATATCAGGATTTATTGTATTAGGACTTGTCAGGATATAAGGATTTAACTGTTCAGCATATCTGGTACTTCATTAACTCATCATAGTCATCTGCATCTTCTAGACCTGTAATCTTCTTGTCATCAAAAGATACATGTATTGACTCCATTACTATCTTTGTTCTCAAATCGTAAACTCTGAAGGCTTTTCTAGATAATGGATATCCCATAAAAATGCCTTCATCATCTTTTTGATCAAATTTGGTAAGCTGTTCTGGATGAGTTTTGAGAAAAAAACATTTACAACAAAAAATGTGAAAGTACTTCAAATTTGGCTTCTTTCCCTTCACCATCTCAAATGGTGTTTTTTCATGCTTGTAGATCAATGTAGCATTTTATGTGAAGCAATCAGTTTGCACGACCTCAGCCTAGAAGTAGGTAGCAATCTTGCTTCCTCTAGCATGGTTCTTGCAGCTTCTGTGAGAGTTTAATTATTTCTTTCAACAACTCCATTTTGTTGTGGAGTTACGGGGGCAAAAAATTCTTATTTTATCCCCTTTTATTTTGCAGAACTCTTCCATAGAACTGTTCTTGAATTTAGTTCCATCACTTCTGATGATCTTCCCTTTGTATGTTGATCATTTTTCCAGTTTTCTCACATGATCAAGAAGAATGGATGAAGATTCATCCTTGGTGTACAGAAAGTACACCCATGTGTATCTTGTATATTCATCAACAATTACAAGTGAATACCTCTTCTTGGCAATAGACATAACATTGACTGGACCAAAGAGATCAATATGAAGTAGATGATATGGTTCAAGAATAGAGGATTCAATTTTACTCTTAAAAGATGTTTCCCTTTGTTTGGCTTTCCGGCATGAATCACATAAGCCATCAGGTGTAAATATTGCATTGGGAAATCCCCTAACAAGATCTTTTCTCACAAGTTTATTGATGTTATTGAAATTGAGATGAGAAAGTATTTTATGCCAGTTCTAGTTGTCTTTCACAAATGCTCTACTAAGTAGACAAACTTCTGATCCATCAGTATTTATGGAGACCCTGACTTCATATAAGTTACCATGTTTTACACCAGTCATTGCAACCTTGCCATTTGATTTTACTAACAATTTCACAATGTTCCTCATAAAAATTCACATGGTAACCTCTATCACAGATCTGACTCATACTGATCAAACTATGCTTGAGTCCTGCAACAAGAGCTACATTTTCAATGATGATATTACCAATTTTAATTTTTCCATATCCCAAGATTTTTCCTAAGTTGCCATCTCCATAAGAAACACTTGAGCCAGCCTTCTCCTTAAACTCTGATAGCAGGGATTTATAACCAGTCATATGTCCTGAGCATCCACTATCCAAGACTAGAGAATTTCTCCTGTTACCCTTTAATTCAGCAGTGTCAACCTCAGTTTCAGCATTTTCCATGAGAGCATAGTTAACACCATCATTTGAATCTGATAAATCATCCTAGTTTTTCTTCTTTGTGATCAAGGCTTGTTTCTTCTCAGCTTTTGGTTTTCTGCAGTCAGCTGCAAAGTGTCCAATTCCATCACAGTTATAGGAACTTTTCTTTGACTTGTTAAATTTTCCAGACTTTGATTCCTTCCAATCAGTATTTCTTCTATAATTCCTCTTATCAGAGTTTGAGGAACTGGCCCTTTCTGGAAAAACTTTTTCCTTTCTTGAAGTTCTTGTAGACCATTTTCTTCAAGCTTTTAACCAATAGAGAAGCCATTTGTTCCATGTCTTCATTGTTGTTATGATCACTATCAATATCTTATTCACTATCAGTATTTGAGTCATCATCAGAGTTTGATGACTCAATACCAGACTTTTCAATCATAGCTTTTCCGTTGGAGTAACCTTTTCTCCTATCTTTCTCATTTGGCTTCTTTTCAACTCTAAGTGTAATTGGTCTTGACCCTTTAATCCTTTTCTCTTGCTTCTTTGCTCCATCTCTAGTTCATAAGTCTTCAACATGTCATATATCTCATCTAGAGTTATTTCTTCAAGTTCACAATTATCCCTTATTGATGTGATCTTAAAGTCCCACTTTTCAGGGAGTGCAAGTAGAAACTTCAAGTTTGAGTCCTCTAAGTCATATTCCTTGTTGACAAGAGATAAGTCATTCAATAACTTTTGAAATCTATCATAGACCTCAGTTAAGGACTCATTATCTCTTGAGTCAAAGTGCTCATATTCCTGAGTAAGTATTGTCCTCCGGTTTTTCTTGATCGCAGTAGTACCTTGACACTTTACTTCTAAAGCATCCCAAATTTCCTTTTCTATTTTACATCCAATAACCCCATTGGACATAACAGTATCAAGATTGCTCTACAAAATATGTCTTACGTTTGTATCTTTCATAATAGATGAAAGATCTTCAAGAGAATAGCTCTTCTTATCTTTATCAACCATCTTTGCATCTTGACCAACAACTGATACTGCCACCTTTATTAGCTTATGAGGACCATCATAAATCCTTCTTAGATATTCAGGATTTGTAGTTTCCAAGCACATGGCCATCCTAACCATCCAGATTGGATATTCATGTATCTTTAAAATTGGAACCTTGATAGCTTCATACCTACTCATATTATTGTTAATCTGTGGTGTGGCTGGGGGGTGGTGGTAGTGGATTTTGTTGTTCTTTGTCTGCCATTAAATATTGATTTTCAGATCTTAAACTGTTTGTATATCAACAGCAAGCAATGATACCAATTGTTAGGTCCGTAATACAACTGTAGGGGGGTGAATACAGTTTATGTAAACAATTCGATAAAGTTAACTGTTAGGTCACACACACAGTAGAGGGGGTGAATACAGTGTAAAGTACAATCAAATCGAACTTTAATATCTCAAGTAACAGAAAACAAACTTTATTGAAACAATAAACTCTGTTACAGTATGGAACTGTTACCTCTCAGTGATGAACAAATATCACGAGAGCTGCTAGGGTTACTACGAATAATATTCTCGAATATGATAACACTTTTAGTGTAAAACCTATATCTGTGTTTATATACTACACAGTTACAAGATATCGCTAATTGATATGGAATATAATTCTGCTTCCTAAAATATATCAATCAGATATCTTTTCTTCCAAGTATTCTATTCTTCATAGAATTCCTTCTTCATGCATATCTCTTCTTATGCTTATCTCGATCTTCTTTCCTTAAATCAGCTATTGTCCTTATATGAATGTACTTCAACACTTAAGTTCTGATATCCATCTTCTGATGATTATCTCCTGATAATATAAGTACTGATATCCTTAAGTCCTGACTTCCAGTAAGTACTGATTTATCCTGTTTAAGTAAGATCTGAAAACTAAACATAAATCATATTAGCCATGACATTATCAAATATATCCAACAATCTCCCCCAACTTGTAAATTAGCATAATATACAAGTTTAACAGATATTTAATGATGTCAAAAACATTAAGTACAAATGCATGAGAATTAGACTAGATAACTACAACTTACAGTCCTTAAAGCTTTACCAATATTTAACTTCTGATAACAGCTTCAGTCTGTACAAATATCATAATTTAATCAGTTATAGATCTTGACTTGGCTTCATCTTCTGATCTCTCTGATGTCAGGAGTTGTTCTGAGATAGTTCTTCAACAAACATCTCTCAGCATATCTAAGTTCATCAATCATTCTCCTTTTAGCATCTTTAAGCTCTGCATTATCTTCACCAATTTGAAAGATTGCAGCCCTGGGATCATTAATCTTTGCTTTTCTTATATCCTGATCCAGTCTGATCAAATAAGCTTTATCAGACTCAAGATTGAATTCCACAGCCCTGTAACCCAGAAAGGTAGTTATAATTTTAGCAGTATTGGGCTTCATTTCAACTATATCACCCTTGTGATCTCTGTACTTTGGAACATATGTGATGTCAGACTTAACAGAATAAAGCCTTTTCTGTCTCTGAATCTGATCCTTCAAATAGTTTGCAGCACTTCCTGTCAATCTATCATCCACTTGAAGTAAGAATAGTACATGCTCCAATTCTTCAAAATACTTCAATGGAATGGCATTTTGCCTTATATAATAAACCCTACCATCTGTCATGAAGTACAACAAGATGTGTTCTTTCAAGTAGGTATGGTAAACCATTTGTACAGATTCCAGTTGATTCAATCTCTCAGGAGTTGCTCCAATACATGGTTCACTCAAGGAAGTTGGATCATTGGTAGTGTTCTGTATTCTTCTTTCATCAGCACTTCCCAATCCAGTTTTATCTCTTGCTTCCTTTTCAGTAACTACTCTTGCTTCAAAACCACTTGCAGCAGTCTTCAAAGGTTGAGTCTGTTTTGCTTTAGTGAATCCTGGTAGGAGTGTCTTTGGTCTAACTTCTGATATCAAGTTAACTTGAGCTATGTCAGAGGTTACTTGCTTCTTTGGATTATCAGAACTTACTGTCTCTTGACTCTGAACAACTTGAGCCATGTCAGAGGTTGTTTTAAGAACTTTTCTTGAAGTCAGAGCAAGATCATCCTTTTCATCAGTGTTTTCTTCATTCTCAGGAGGCACATAAACCTTGATAGGTTCACCAACCTTTTCTTTACCCTTGGATCTTGGATCTATCTGCGGTTGTGATTTAGCCAATGTTGCTTCAGTATTTGTCCTTTCTTTTATCACAATGCCTTTGATTTTTGGAAATGTCTTTTTACCAGAAGCTTCAGATTTAGATGTGACTTTTTCTGATTTAAGTCTGGCTTCTTCTTCCATTAAACTCTCCAAGTCCATTCCTGGATTTTCCTGAAGAAATAACTGTCTTGACATTTCTTCATCAAGATCTAAAAGTTCATCAGAACTTATCCTTTTACCAGTAGCAGAACTAATTCTTTTCCCAGTATCAGAACTTGTCCCGTGACTTGTGATTTCAGCTTTTCTTGATGAGAAACCTCTACCTTGACTATGACCTCTACCCATTCCAGAGTTTCCTTAATCATCCTTTTCATCATCCTTCCCTTTCAGTGTCTTGCCAGTCTTGCATTTGGTCTTAATTACTTTCTCCCCCTTTTTGGCATCAGCAGGTAGTAGAAGAGAGACAAGCAATTCCACTAATGCTTGGATTTCAGTAAGTTGAGATTGCTGAGAAGCATGATTTTTCAGAATATCATCAATCTGAGCTTGTTGTTTCTCTTGAGTCTTCTCAATATAAGCAATCCTGTCAAAGGTAGGTTGGAAGAACTTTTTCTTTTCAATTTTCTGAATTTGGTCCTGTTTGATGAATTCTTCCTGAATCTTGTGTAGCTCTGCATGAGTAGTTGAATGAAGACCTTGTAGATGTTTAGTACTCAATGCAGTGACTCTAAGCCGGGTTTTGAAATCATCAGAAATTAACATTTCATCAGCTTTTGTAAAGTGCTCAGCAAGATGCTTTGTATTTGGAACACAGGAAACTGAGTTCCATTCCTTAGTCCACTCCTGTCCTGCAGGAGTTTCACTCCAAGGCACTGGTGCTTCTCTGGTCAAACTTCTTAACAAGTTCAGATTTAAGAATAGTTTGTTGAGGAGCATGTCCTGAAGGACCTGCTTCATCAGCATCTGTATTTGGAGCAGCATCACCAATATCTCCTGCATTTGCAGTATCAGAACTTACAGAATCAGTATCTTCTGATAAAACAACAGTGTGAGTAGCAATGGAGGCTTCAACATCCTCTAAGTGCTGATCTGGTTCTAAGTTCTGATCAACAGCCATATCCTGATGCTCACCTATATTCTGATCATCAGCATCTAGATGCAGAGAAGGTGTAGGAGAGAAGTCTGGATTTTGAGCAGCATCAGTAACAGGTGTTGTTGATGGATTAGTTGCTGTTGGAGCTTCTAAAAGAATTACTTCAGGCACAACCAAGGTCTGGATATCAATATCAGCACTTGTGCCTGTATTAACAGGAGATACAGACTTTTGAACAGGAGACACAGATGGTGTGTTTGCCTGTTCAGGAACAGCGTCCTGAGTTGGAGTTGATGGAGAAGTAGTGACTTTAGCAAATTCCTTTTCTTGTGAGATCAGAGATTCCTGATCTCCTTCCTTAGCTGCTGCTTCTTCATCATCTGAAACTGGCCTTTTTGCCCTCTGATTCCTGTATCTCTTTGTAGATATGGATTCCTTGGGAGTGTCAGGAACAATCATTCTTCTAAGCCTCTTGAGAAGCCTAGATCCCACAATTCCAGAATCCTTCTGAGAAGTCACTTTCTCAGCTTCTTGGACAACAGGTTCTGATGCAGAAACCTGTTCCTCACTGTCAGACTCATCTCTCAAAGCAACCCTCCTTCTCTTTTGAGGTGTTTGAGGAACAGTCTTTGTCCTCTTAGGTTTGGAAGATGAAGGCTTCACAGTAGGTGCTGAGGATGAGGGTTGAACTGTCTGTGAAGTGGAGAGATAGGATTTGATATATTGCCTAAGGGTTGGTTGAGTAGTATGGGTGGTAGGTGCTGATGGTTGTTGTGGTGTGTGGGAGGTGTTTGTTGGTTGGATATCAGGATAAACAGATCTATAGGAATCAGGATCAGCATTTACTAAGATCTATTTCACAGACTGAGGAATCTGTAAAGGTCTAACCACTGGTTTCTTAGTGTCAGCATTTACCAGGTCATTAAAGTAACGTTTTGCAACTTTAAAAGGTGAAGTTAAGGTACTGGTTAGTCGAGGTTCATCAGTACAAAAAGTATATATAAGTTGACAGAATCTAGCAAAGTAAACAACATTCCTATCCTCTGTCATCCTATCCCCAATAAAACCTATTATAGCCGTTGCAAAATCAAAATGAGTTTGGTTTATAATGGCATACCCGATGTGCTGACTCATTATGGGGATGGCATCAAAATTCGGACACTTGTTCCCAAAAGCTTTAGTGATGCAGTCGAAGAAGAAGCTCCATTCCCTTCTGATATGAGCCCGTTTCAACTGCCCAAGCTTTGCCAAACTCTGTTCATACCCCAAACTGGCCATTAACTCATGAAGAGCTGATTCCTCTGGAATTGAAAAAGTACATCCTTCTGGGAGATTTAGAGCCTTGCGTATTGTACCAGGAGTGACTGCATATGAAGAATCACCCACTTCGAAAACAATACTAGGAGTACCATTTGGACCACCATTATCAAAGTTTCCAGTCCTCCAAAGTGTCAGAACTTGTTGGCTTGAGAAGACGGAAGGTTGGGTCAATGCATACCCGATTTCACTGTGTGCAAGAAGATCTTGCACAAAATGCAATTCAGACGGAGCTTCAGCATTATCAAGAATTGCAGCATAGTTGTTTGGAACAAATTTAGCTCCATCAATGATCAAATCCTTAGGTGCCATGAAAATAATCGAGATGTAAAAGTGCCTGTTAGGTGTTTGATAGAATGTCTATATGAAAAACCAACGTTAGAAGAGAAAAGAGAGTAAAAGCAAATAGAGAGAAAAAGTATGAAAGGAAATAAAAGATTAAAAAAAATCCTCTCTCTATCTTACTTGTACTTTTGAAAAAAAAATTTGTAACCGTTGGACACCTGTCAGACATGCAGTAAAAACGAATAGTTAATGGGCACGAGAAAACAATAATCATTACTTACCCACTTGCAGTTTTTTAAGGAAAAAACCGTTCCACTTACCCAGTTATTCCATTAATCAAGGTGAATCAGTTTTAATTCAAAATTGAAACTGTTCCCACTTATTTAATTATTTTTCACTGCAACATCAATATTCTGAAAAAAAATCGAGTGAAAATGACCATAATAAATCGGACGAGCAAGTACTGATAAAATAAAATCAGAACTTAAGTTAAAACAGAATTTATATGGTCATCAGAATATGAATATGTATCAGGATTTATCAATACATTACAAAATATCTCAGAGACAAGATCTTGAAATAAAAACAAATTTCATTAATATATCAAGAGAATACATTCATGAAATTTAAATTACATCAGAACTTGTACAAGATTTCCCTAAGCTGCTAAACCTAACGTCAACAGCCTCAGTCCTAGCTCAAGAAGCAGGGCAAGGCTGATGATGAAGAAAAACATGAAGAAGAAAATAAATTATTTCTTCTTCCTACTCTCGACAAACAGAATAGTGAGTCGAATGATTCGCTCTTGCTGGCGGAGAGCTTCTAGCCTTTCCTCCTCCAATCGCTCCAGATGGTGATGGTAGTCCATGTAGAAGAACAGGAGGTGGGTGAGTACCTCCTGGGGAACGGAGTCCCATATCTCATCAGGAATGGCAGTGACGTGCCATTCCTGCCGCCAATCAGCATAGCTCAGCTCCATGTTGAATGTTTCATAGTTCAAAAACATATTGTAGTTGACCATGGTGTTTTTGATAGAAAAAGTATGAAGGTGAGTTTGTGATAAAAGAGTTGATGGGAAGGCTGATGTGAAGTGGTTGTTTATATAGGCAAGAGAATGCCAGGAGACGCAAAGAATTTTAATGCTGACAGGTGGAATTAATTCTACCTCGTCTCCCCAGACTTGGAAAAAGAAAAACATTCATTGGAAAGAGAAAACATGGTTTAATGCGCACAAGAAGCAAGTAAAAGTTTACTGTTCATGTACGAGTACCACTATCCCTAACTATAGTGACTATTAAGCTTCCACTTCAACAGTATTCTGGTTTAAACTGAGACTGTTGTCAAATTTTATCCAAAAATAAGTCAAGTAAAGAATCAGACTGTAATATCAGAACTTAGACTTATATCAGAACTTAACAGTCATCAGAACATAATTTCTTAACTCGAAAAAGGAATGCCTATTTTAGTAAGTCCTCACACAAATTCTGATTTATATTCTTCAGAACTTAATCATCAGAACATGCAATCAGAACTTGTCCTCAGAATTTGTGCAATGTGACACAATGACTGTTCATCTAAAACAACATAGATCCCCACAGTGATTTTCATCATTCATATGGAGTGGTTAGTGTGTGCATTAAGCTAAATATCAGACAAAGAGAAAAGTCTGATTCACTTCAGTACATCTTAGAAATAAGGCATAACTAAAACTTTACTAAAAACCTGTCAATATTCTGAAACCTACTATTGAATGAATTCATGCTTGAGTCCACCTCAACTATTTTGTGCTAATTTTGTGCATCTTTTTAAATTCTATTTTAGAGTGGCTTCTCAGTGTAAGTGAGTCACGACTGCTTATCAGAATTTATGCTATTATCAGAGTATTTCTCCAGTAATCATAGAGTGTAAAAAGTCACCAAAAAAATATTTTATTTGCTTTTCTGATGCATATTACTTAATACCAGCAATGCACTTGGGTCTTCCCTTCCACATTTTTACTCTAGATCTCAAAGGAGTACCTGATTTTTAATCCTTGTTTCTCTTTCTTTTTCTTTTGATAAGTGAGGTTTATCAGCACTTAGTACATTCAACATATTTACTAGCATCAGAACTTAACAGATGAGTAGCATTATTCTAGTTTGTGACTTAGTAATAAGATAGACAAAGTAAACTCAACTAAGCTCAATTATCAGAATTTGCTTGTGTCAATAGATTTCCACAGAAATAATTACTTCTTACATGGGATCCCTTGTTTATTGAAGACTACTAGGTCAGCATCTGACACAGTTATCCTCATAGGATTGAATAGTTACCTAAACAGACATATCACTATCAGAGTTTAGAAACATTGATCAGACAACAGTCAGTACTTAACCATATTTTTCAATTAAGCACAGAATACACAAAGAGATTAAATTCTGTAAATACTAATCATAAAGTCTGATGCAACAGAACAAAACTAAGCAGATTTAGAGAAAGAACCTGAAACCATTCCAAGTTCATTTACCAATCTTGTAAAAGTAGCTTCACACAATGGTTTTGTGAAGATATCTGCTAGTTGTTGATCTGTTGGAACAAAGTGCAATTCCACTGTACCTTCATCTACATGTTCCCTGATGAAGTGGTACCTGATGCTGATGTGCTTTGTCATAGAGTGTTGAACTGGATTACCTGTCATAGCAATAGCACTTTGATTATCACAGTAAATAGGGATTTTGAAATATGTTAACCCATAATCCAGTAACTGATTCTTCATCCAAAGAATCTGTGCACAACAGCTTCCTGCAGCAATATATTCTGCTTCTGCAGTTGATATGGAAATTGACTTTTGTTTCTTGCTAAACCAAGAAACCAATCTGCCTCCAAGAAATTGGCAGCTTCCACTTGTGCTTTTCCTGTCAATTTTGCAACCTGCAAAATCTACATCTGAGTAACCTATTAGTTTAAAATCTGATTCTCTGGGATACCACAATCCCAGATCAGCTGTTCCCTTAAGATACTTGAAAATTCTTTTCACAGCTGTTAAGTGAGGTTCTCTTGGATCTGCTTGAAATCTTGCACAAAGACAGGTAGCATACATGATATCAGGTCTACTAGCAGTTAGATAGAGTAGAGAGCCAATCATACCTCTGTAATCAGTAATATCTACTGATTTACCAGTATCCTTATCCAGTTTTGTTGCAGTGGCCATGGGAGTGGATGCACTTGAACAATCTTGCATTCCAAATTTCTTCAGCAAGTTTCTGGTGTACTTAGTTTGACAAATAAAAGTGCCTTCTTCATTTTGCTTGACTTGAAGGCCCAGAAAATAGCTAAGTTCCCCCATCATACTCATCTGATACCTTGACTGCATCAGTTTAGCAAACTTTTTGCAAAGTCTGTCATTTGTAGACCCAAAAATGATATCATCAACATAAATCTGGACCAGAAGTAAGTCCTTTCCATGGTTGAGGTAGAACAGTGTTTTGTCTATAGTTCCTCTGTTAAATCCACTTTCCAGAAGAAACTGAGCTAAAGTCTCATACCATGCTCTGGGAGCTTGCTTAAGTCCATAAAGTGCTTTATCAAGCCTGTAGACATAATCTGGATGTTTGGAATCTACAAAGCCTGGAGGTTGTTCAACATATACTTCCTCCTCCAATTCTCCATTGAGAAAATCACTTTTCACATCCATTTGAAAGACAGTAAACTTTTTGTGAGCAGCATAAGCTAAAAATATCCTTATGGCTTCTAACCTAGCAACTGGTGCAAATGTTTCATCATAATCAATTCCCTCCTGTTGAGAATATCCTTTTGCAACCAGCCTTGTCTTATTCCTTGTAATTATGCCATCACTGTCAGTTTTGTTTCTGAATACCCACTTTGTATCCACAACAGATCTATTCTTTGGTCTTGGCACTAGGATCCAGACTTTGTTTCTTTCAAATTCATTTAACTCTTCCTGCATTGCTTGCACCCAATCAGCATCTTGAAGAGCTTCTTCCACTTTCTTTGGCTCAGTCTGAGAGAGAAAAGAATTGTAAAGACATTCGTTTGAAGTACCTATTCTAGTTCTGACACCTGCATCAGGATTTCCAATTATCAAATCAGGTGTATGTGATTTAGTCCACTTCCTTGCAGATGGAAGGTTTTCTCTAGAACTGGATGCTCCCCCATGATCCATGTTGTCTTCATTTTCATTTTCTGATGCTCGCCCTGAAACTATGCTCTCTGAGTTGGATTCTTCAGAATTTAGATTTTCAGAACTATCAGAACTTCGCTTATCAGAACTTGACGAATCAGAACTTGAAGAGCCAGATGTATGTTCTGATGCTTCTTGAGATGTGGTAAGATCTTGAGTATGCTCCCCCTGCATAGGTGCATCTTCCTTTGGCGTACCCACCACAGTTTCAATAACATCAGAGTTTAATCCATCAGAGTTTACAGTATCAGGACTTAGACAGTCAGGATTTTCAGGATCAGAATTTGAGTCTTCATTTTCAAATCTCAGCTGATCATGATCAATAAAATCTTCAAGACCAGTAATCTTCTTGTCATCAAAAGAGACATTGATAGATTCCATGACCACTCTTGTTCTCAAATTATAGACTCTGAAGGCTTTTGTGGAAAGTGGATATCCAACAAAGATTCCTTCATCAGCTTTTAGATCAAATTTGGATAGCTGTTCAGGATGAGTCTTGAGAACAAAACACTTGCATCCAAATACATGAAATTACTTCAGATTTGGCTTCTTTTTCTTCACCATTTCATATGGTGTTTTTCCTTGCTTGTTAATGAGTGTTGCATTTTGAGTAAAACAAGCAGTCTACACAGCTTCAGCCCAGAAATAGGTTGGAAGCTTTGCTTCTTCAAGCATTATACGTGCAGCTTCAATGAGAGTTCTATTCTTCCTTTCAACAACTCCATTTTGCTGTGGAGTTCCAGGAGCAGAAAATTCCTGCTTAATTCCATGATTTTTGCAGAACTCTTCCATTATCAAATTCTTGAACTCAGTGCCATTATCACTCCTTATGGTTTTCACAGAATCTTTGACCAATTTATCCAGATGTTTGACATGATCAATCAAGATAGATGCAGTTTCACTTTTTGTGTGCAAGAAATACACCCATGTGTATCTGGTGAACTCATCCACTATGACCAACACATATTTCTTCTTTGCAATAGACATGACATTCACTGGACCAAATAGATCAACATGTAGTAGATGATAAGGCTCAAGAATTGTTGATTCAGTCTTGCTCTTGAATGAAGATTTTCTTTGTTTGGCCTTCTGACAAGAATCAAAAAGGCCATCAGGAGCAAATACTGACTTTGGCAGTCCTCTCACAAGATCTTTCTTGACTAGTTCATTTATATTGTTGAAATTTAAATGAGAGAGTTTCTTGTGCCAATTCCAGCTTTCTTCAATTGATGCTCTACTCATCAGACATATTGCAGAACCATCAGTACTTGTTGAAAGCTTAGCTTCATAAATGTTACCACGCCTGTATCCTTTCAGAACAACTTTGCCTTTAGCTTTACTCACAACTTCACAGTGTTCTTCAAAGAAATCAACATGATAACCTCTGTCACAGATTTGACTTATACTCAGCAGATTGTGTTTAAGTCCTGAGACCAGAGCTACTTCTTTAATGATGACATTCCCAAGATTGATATTGCCATATCCCAATGTGTTTCCAATATTGCCATCTCCATAAGAAACACTTGGGCCAGCTTTCTCCACAAAGTCTGATAGCAGGGCCTTATTTCCAGTCATATGTCCTGAACATCCACTGTCCAGAACTAGGATATTTTTCCTGTTGCCCTGCAATCACAAAGACCACTAATGATTAGTTTTAAGGACCCAGACTTGCTTGGATCCTTTGGCCTTATAAAGTTTGTTAACATTTGCAGCGGGTTTAACATCAGAGTTTATGTTAACAATTTTCTTATCAGAACTTACACTATCAGACTTTGAATCAGAATTTACACTAGAAGGAACAATGGAAACTTTCTTCAAAGAAGGTTTTATTTAATAATAATTATAGTACAAACTATGATATTCCTTACAAGTATAAATGGAATGCCATAAACTACCACAATGAAAACAAGGATTTTGTGGTTTGTATCTAACAGACTGACTTTTAACTCCCGACTTTGAAGGTAAGGAATTTATGTTATTATTCTTCCTGCAACAAGAAGCCACATGATTAGAACTTCCATAGTTATGACACGTTTTCCTAGGAGCTTTAGGAACAGGCTTGTAATTATTGCTTTTATTCACACCTTCCTTTCCATTCCTATTTTTCCTAGGTGATTTTACCTTGTTTGCATTCTTAATATCTTTCAGCTTATGCTTAAGCTGCTTCTTAGTCATTAAGCCTATGTTTACTTCAGTTGTCTTTTCCTGTTTTAGTTTGTCAGAAGTTAATTCCACTTTAACTTCTGATTTCTCAGTATCAGACTTTACATTTACAAACTTAACAGGTTTTAACTTTGATTTTTGCTTGACAATAACTGGCTTAATTTCTACAGTTCCTTTATCATTCTTATCCTCTCCATAACCTAAGCCCTCTTTCCAATTTTCACTACTTAGCAAATTTTGAGTTGTTCTGCCAGAGTTAGTCCAAGTCCTGATAATCTCTCTGATACCACTTGTTAGGTCACACACACTGTAGAGGGGGTGAATACAGTGTAAAGTACAATCAAATCGAACTTTAATATATCAAGTAACAAAAAACAAACTTTATTGAAACAATAAACTCTGTTACAGTATGGAACTGTTACCTCTCAGTGATGAACAAATATCACGAGAGCTGCTAGGGTTACTACGAATAATCTTCTCGAATATGATAACACTTTTCTAACTCAGTTTTTAGAGATTCATTCATTTTTAGCACTTCATTTGTAACATAAAAAGCATCATCTCTATCCTTCTGAGTTTGATGGAACATAACTAACTCTTTTTCTAAGAAATCATTTCTTTTCTTAAAAGCAAAAGTTTGATCTCTATAACTAACAAACATGGTTTTAAGATATCTTTTCAACTCATTAATATCATCAGTATGAAAAGCGTAAGTAGTCTGAGGTACCTTTGTTTCAGCAGCTTCAGAACTGCTCTCAGCACTTTCTTTATCAGCATTTGCCATCAAAGCATAGTTCTCCTCACTTTCAGAGTCTGAGGTGTCTGTCCAGCTTTTCTTCTTTGTGACCAGAGCCTTGCCTTTGTCACCCTTCACTTTCTTGTAATCAGGAGATATGTGGCCTTTCTCACCACAGTTATAGCATTTGACATTGGTATAATCTCCTCTATCAGACTTTCCTCCTCTGCCCTCAGATCTTCTGAAATTCTTTTTATCAGAACTTGTGCCTTTCCTGGAAAACTTCTTTCCCTTCCTGAACTTCCTGTATGCAATCTTTGTGATCCCTTTCACCATAAGAGCACACAGCTTCATCATCTCCTCATCAGCATCAATCTCAGGCAAGCTTTCAGAATCTGAGTCATCATCACTTTCAAAACTTGATGACTCGGTATCAGACTTTGTGAAAAGAGCTTTACCCTTGTCTTTCCTTAAGGTAGCTGCCTTGGGGGATTCTTCTTCAGCCTTAAGAGCAACTGTCCTTGACTTTCCTCCTTTCCTCTTGCTTCTTTGTTCCATCTCAAGTTCATGAGTCTTGAGCATTCCATAAATTTCATCAAGAGTTGTTTCATCAAGATTGTAGTTGTCTCTTATTGTTGTTGCCTTCAAATCCCAGCATTCAGGAAGAGCTAACAGGAATTTAAGGTTTGAATCTTCAATATCATACTCCTTATCAACCAATGACAAATCATTCAAGAGTTTGATAAATCTATCATATAAATCAGTCAATGACTCATTAGCCTTTGAGTCAAAGTGTTCATACTCTTGAGTGAGTATTGTCTTCCTGTTCTTCTTAATTATATCGGTTCCGTGACACCTTGTTACCAGAGCATCCCATATCTCCTTAGCAGTCTTGCAGTTAATTACCCTGTTTGACATTACATTATCAATGGCACTATGCAATAAGTGTCGTACCTTAGCATCCTTAGCAATTGATGCTATATCTTCAGCAGTATAATCACTCTTCTCCTTTGGTACGATCTTTGCTGCTTCACCTGCAACTGCAATAACGAGTTTGGTTGGTTTGTGAGGCCCTTCCTTGATTCTATCAAGATATTCTGGATCTGTTGCTTCCAGGAACATGGTCATCCTCACCTTCCATATGGGATATTCAGATGGTCTCAGTATGGGAACTCTGATGGTCTCATACCGACTTTGAATTTGTGTCTTTAGTGGTTCTTTAGTTTTGGTAGGCTTAGTTGGAGTTTCTGTGTCAGACATGATTGTGTTTGGATCTTTAACTGTATGTGCGTTAACAGATAGGCTCTGATACCACTTGTTAGGTCACACACACTGTAGAGGGGGTGAATACAGTGTAAAGTACAATCAAATCGAACTTTAATATCTCAAGTAACAGAAAACAAACTTTATTGAAACAATAAACTCTGTTACAGTATGGAACTGTTACCTCTCAGTGATGAACAAATATCACGAGAGCTGCTAGGGTTACTACGAATAATCTTCTCGAATATGATAACACTTTTAGTGTAAACCCTATGTCTGTGTTTATATACTACACAGTTACAAGATAATCGCTAATTGATATGGAATATAATTCTGCTTCCTAAAATATATCAATCAGATATCTTTTCTTCCAAGTATTCTATTCTTCATAGAATTCCTTCTTCATGCATATCTCTTCTTATGCTTATCTCGATCTTCTTTCCTTTAATCAGCTATTGTACTTATCTGAATGTACTTCAGCACTTAAGTTCTGATATCCATCTTCTGATGATTATCTCCTGATAATATAAGTACTGATATCCTTAAGTCCTGACTTCCAGTAAGTACTGATTTATCCTGTTTAAGTAAGATCTGAAAACTAAACATAAATCATATTAGCCATGACATTATCAAATATATCCAACATTAACATAATCAATAGTTTTTATGTTAACAGATAAAAACTGATTACAAAAGTACTCTCTCAAAGGATGAACAATTATCCTTAAGAGCTTCTAGGTTATATGAAAGATATAATGTAACGACCGAGAAATTTATGTTGTATTATATCATATTTATAATAAAATATGTGTATTAATATGTCATTTATGTGTGATTATCTGTTAAATCCTAATTGTTATGTGCTACGTGTATTTCGTATCATTTCTGTGTTTTAAGGTATTTTTCAGATGTTTTATATCGTATTCATAGGTTTCATTTCAAACGTTTTGCAACCCAAATAATGATTTTAAAGCCAGTATTTCAAATAAAATAACGGGCCTTATTTTTCATCAAATGGCTTTTACAATCGCAATATTCTGAACATCTAGATATTTTATAAATTTTCTCGTTTTACGAAAAATGACTTTTCCGGGCCCCATTGGGTGTTAAAAACCCCACAAAAATCACATTTTTATTTTTATAAAATTATAGGACTTTTATTTATACCATTTCTTTGTATTTTTGAATTATTCACAATTTTTGGGAATTTTTGGCATATATATTGCATATATAAAATATTTATAAATTAAATTTTAATACCCAAAAATTATGAAAATTAGGGCCAAATATTTTAATTAGATATATAATTAGCCCCTTAATTTTTTTAGGAGTATTATTTTTCATACTATAAATACCCTAATTATTATTAATTAATTCATAATTCTGCAAATTATTCCCAAATTCAGAAATTAGGGTTCTTGAGTTCTTGATTTTAAGCAAAGATTTGACAGTGATTCCGACTTCCAAATCTGACATGTGAGTACTCAATCGAAAGCTCTTGATCCCTACTTTCCAATTCTATCATCAATTTTGTGTTTTATTACGTTGATTTTCAATTCATATTTTTAGGGTTTATGTTTGATTTAGGCGTTTTTGATTCTGGGGTTCTGGATGGATTTTGATGCTTGATATAGTTTCTTTTACTTGTTTACAATGGATTGATGATAGTTAATTGATCGGAGTTATGCTCTAGATAGTTGTTCTTAATTTAGGGTTCATGTAAACTTTAATTAGTGCGTTTTTCTAATTGCAAGAATCTGAGATTGTTTTGGTTATAGGGGTTTGATTGTAGAAGTTAATAGCTTTATTTTGATATATTAATCGTAATTTTTCATGTACGAAATCGTTACTTCAAGTTTTGGCCGGAAAATGTTTGATTTTAGCCGGAGAATTTGATATAGATATTGTTAGGATTAGATCATGATATGGTTGAATTTCTGGGATGATTTTGAATGGAATGGAGGGTCGAATCTAATCAAACGGCTTTGTTTTGATGCTGAATCGCACTCGCCGGATTCGGGTTTCAAGCTCATCGGAAACCACCGCCGTTGACGGTGTTTCACGGCTTCGGCGGCTCCAGCCACAACGGGGACGGGGGAGAACGACACCTGGTTGACAGATGAAGGAGTACGCGCAGCAAATCAAGCAGAAAACCCCGCGTTGGTGGTCGTCGATCCACCGGGAAGTTCACCGGCGATGGTTGCCGGCGTTGTTCTTCCCGACCCGATTAGGTTGGGGACGACCCGGTTTCCAACCCGGAAACGACCCGGGTTCAATCCTAAAAACCCAAACCCTGATTTTATTTTTGTGTTTCTGATTAACTAATTAATTATTTATATTTTAGTATATTAAAATCAGTTTTTTATAATTCTAATAATTATATAAAAATTAGTTTTAAATTCTGAAAAATAATATTATTAATTTCTGAATTATTTTAAATTATAAATTCAGATTTAATTATTTAATTATTTATCTAATTATTTATTAGTTATCTAATTAACTAATAATTAGGTAATTAACTAGTAATTAGGTAAATAATTAATAAATAAGGATTAAATAATACGATTAATAATCCGATAATTAGTTAGTATTACGTGTAACTCGTATCTATACGAGTAGTGATTCGATAATTAAAATTATTATTCGAGCGATAAATATTTGAAGAATACCGTAATAAATATCCGTATCGTATAATTAAATATCGATAATCGATTGAATCGTATAAATTGTAATAATAATCGTAATAATTCAATAATTATACGAGAAAGATGAATGACTCGTATTTACACGAGTAATTGATTGTTGAGTTCGATTATGATTCGAATAATGACTCATTTATTCAGTAATTAATGTACCAGTTAATGATATCGATTATTTAATTATAAATAATCGATCTAATCGAATAAATAACGATAAGTTGTAAATATTATAATAAATTGTGATTAATCCTAATAATTAGGGATTGATTATTTTAAATTATTAAATAATTATTTATTAATTATTTATTAGTTATTTATTTATTAAATATTTAAGAAGTGATTAATTATTTCGATAATTAATCACATAATTTTCAGTAAATTATAACTTCTTCATTTTAACTCCAAAAATTATAAAAAAATTATTTTTGACTTTGATTTTTCTTAAATAATTATTTAAAAATTATTTTTGGATTTAAAAGGTGGTAATAATTATTTATATTGAATAATAAGTTGAATTATCAGTGTTTAATTGATAATAATTCAACCGTTAGTCCGATTCAAGTGAAACGAAAGCCATTTTACTCAGAAAAATGAATTCTTTTCATTAAAAATAATATAAAGACCTAATTTCTTCTAGAAATTAGTTGACTTTATTGATTGCGTGATTATCAGTCGAAATACGCGCCGAGACGAGTTCGAAAAATTCCAGAAAAATGGGAAATGAAGCAGAAGGTGATCAACGGAGCAATCAGCGAGTCGATTTTGATTCTAAAAATTATTCTAACTATAGAAATGATTATGTGCTTATGTACTTATGTGCATTATGTGGTTAATCGAGTCTTACTTGCTTATATGTAATATAAGAGTCAGTTATAAGCGCATGGGTAGATAATAGGAACGAAATGAAGTCAATTCAAGATGCAAATTGAAGTACAAGATGACTTAATCAGTCTATTTTGCTAACATAAGTTAAGCCAGCAAGGCAGGTCAAGTAGGGGATAGACGGAAGTGACTTAATTGCAGTAAGTCGCGCAAAAGGCAAGTTTCTCCCCTATTCTACTTTCAGAATAGTAATATTCATTTCAAATTCTTATTACGCTTGTACTCCTTTAATTCCTTTATTCATATTTCAGTTAGATTTTTGAATTATTCTTTTCATTTGAATTCATTATTCATATTCCAATTGTTACTCACAATTATTGATATATTCTGGTGATTAGAATATATCAAAGCATACCGATTTGTTCCGGTTGCTATTCCAGGGACTGGATAATACTACTTTTGGGATTAAGTCTACTTAATCCTAAGGACCGGGACATAACCGGATCCTTGAGATGGGCCGTAGTGCCTGGGTGCCCGACGAGATCTATATAGTGATATATAGATCTGCACTGTATCCTGGTTGATCAGCAGGATATAGCTGCGAACTTGAGTCCAGTTTAGTTCGTTTACATTCGCCAGTAATGGCCTTCTTTCGATTCTTATGAGGTTATATCTTTGCAGATATACCTGGGTTACAGATTCAATTATAATGCTTTAACACTGTTTATATTTTGTGGACTTGTTGAGCAATTTTTGGCTCACCCCTTTTTGTTGTTATCCACCTTATTGTTTTTAGTTAAGAAGGAATATGAAACCCATCAGGACACGAGTGGTAAAGAAGCGGGTCAAGCCTCGGGATCCTCTCATACCCAAGGTGTTGATCCCAATTCAGGAAGAAAGCTTTGAGTTGCCCGAGCAGGTGGAGTGTTGATAGATAGTATGTGTGTTTGAATAAAAGCTGAACTTAGTTTAAAAATAAATTAGACAATGGTTTGTAATAAAGAGAGTTGTGAGATTTCAAATGTTGGTTTGTAATAAAAGTAGTTAGTGGTTCTTGTTTTCATACTTCAACCTAAAAAGGTCCTGGTAGTTGTTTAGGTTTAGTTTCATTTCTTTATTATTTATTAATAAGCTTGTACAGGTTTGGTGATTAGCTCGTAACCCCCAGACTTATACCCCGGGTCTGGAGGGCGTTAAAGTTTGGCATCAGAGCTGTAGGTTTGGTCCCTGAAAATAAGAACATTAAGATTAAAATAGGATAGGGAAATCACATAAGATAGGGATAGTCAGATTATGAAAGATAGTGTAAGGATTTAGGTCAGATTAGAATATGGAAATATAAATCTTAGGATTTTTTAGTGACCTTTTCTTTTCTTTGGTATATTATCAGATGGCATCTTCTGGCTATTCTGCATCTTCCGAGTGGACAGTCACTGGGCCAGCAGCACCAGCTATACCTCCAATATCTGAGTATATGTTTCCTCCTCTACCACCTCCACCACCATTGCCACAGGAGCCGGTACTACCAGTTCAGGGCATAGTTCATGACCCCATAGAGATGTTTGATCCTTTTGAGTTCTTCTAGCCGATAGTTCCTTTACCTATTGAGCATCAGTTTATACCGAATATTGAGCAGGAGTTACCACCACTACCATTGTTACCTCCTATACCAGTGCATGCCCCAGAGCCGGACATAGTTCAGATGATTCCAGTCGAGGGGATGGGAGAGCATGATGTGGATCTACAGTTAGATTTACCACAGCAGGGTGCAGGTATTCCGAGGGTTCCTTCCCAGGAGTCAGTAGGATAGATTGCTCAGCCGCATATGGTACCATACCATGAGTATAGAGTTATGAGGGATGATATGGAGTATTAGCGGGCACAGTGTCGAGAGATTATGCATCTGTTTGATTAGAGGGACAGAGGACCGTTAGCAGCCCTACAACCAGATTACTACATGAGGCAGCGACTGCAGTCAGTGTTGATGAGCGCTACTTGGGAGCTTGATGAGTTGACCCATGATGGACCTCCTTCTTTTGCAGAGTTCTATCGGATATTCTGCTTGGCACAGACTTTAGTCCAGGCACTTAAAGAGGAGCTTAGGCGTATTCCGCCTGGGTTCTGAGATGGTTTGAGACGGTGACTCCAGAGTACATGTGTATATAGAGGCAGCATAATATAACCTAGTGAGTAGTGTGTATGTGTGTATCATTAGTTTAACTTGTAGTAGTAGTTTAACTTGTAGCGATAGTATGACTTGTAGCCGTAGTGATGACCAGTAGCCCGAGACTTTTTGTATCAAGCATTTACACCTGAAGCTGGTGTCACAAATATATATAAGCTGAACTTTTCAAGTTTCTTTTATTTAAATTTCAGTCTTTATAGTTTACAACATTTACTTTCATTTTATTGTTTTACAGAAGAAAGAAACAGAAAAGAAAAGAATAAACATTTTATTTAAACTGTTTACATTTCCAGTTTTCACATTCAGTAACTGTTTCTTTAAATAAACCATGTTATTAATACAGGAGAGATTGTTTCCATCACATACTGACAATTGTTTATTAAACTGTTAAATAAATATCACCTGTTTTATTATCAGGAGAAGATGGCACCAAAAAGAAAGACTAGGGCTGAAACCTCTAACAACAATTCCGAAGGTCAGACTAATGAGACCATGAACCAAATGTTCCATCTAATGCAACAACATATGGTAATGATGCAGCAGTAGATGCAATATCAGCAACAACAGATACAACAACAAATGTTACAACAGCCACCTCGTCCTGAGCCTCAATTACCACCAGCATTACCTGTTGTTACTTTTAAGCAGTTTCAGTCGGTTAAACCTCCAAAATTTGATGGGTCTACTGATCCTATTAAAGCTACCACCTGGTTAAAAGAAATAGAGAAAGATTTTGTACTAGTGAAGGTAGGTGAGGACCAGAAGACTGATTTTGCTAGTTATTTGTTGAAGGGAGAGGCAAATTATTGGTAAGAATCTAAAAAGGCATTAGAGGGTGAAGATGTTATTGCTTGGGATAGGTTTAAAGAGTTATTTTTAGAAAAGCATTTTCCTCGCTATGTGAAGAATCAGATGCAGATAAAGTTTTTAGAGCTGAAGCAGGGAAGTATGTCTGTAACAGAATATGAAGCCAAATTTAATGAGTTGGCTAGGTTTGTTCCGGAACAGGTTGACACTGAAGAGAAACGGGTGCAGAGATTTCAAGAGGGATTACGACCATGGATACGTGGACAGGTTGCAGTCTTTGAATTAACAACATATACTGCTGTAGTCCAGAAAGCTTTGATCATCAAAGGGGAAAGTGAAAGGTCTCAACGAGACAGAGGACAGGGGAGTTTCCAAGACCGTTTCAACAGGAAGCCGGGATTTCAAGCCCGGGCAAATCTGAATTTCAAAAGGATAGGACAGGGTACACAAAAAGCAGGTAATCGTTTCCAAGTCTCCAACCAGCAGGGAATTGTTAAGGTTCCAGTGCCGTATTGCAAAACTTGTGGATGTAAGCATACCGGCGTATGTATTAAAGCAGATGTGACATGTTTTAAATGCAAGCATAAAGGGCACTACTCTAACGAATGTCCGACAGGAAAAACAGCAGAAATCACTTGCTATCAATGCGGAAAGAAAGGGCATATCGCTAGGAATTGTAAAGGACCAGCAATGGCAGCCAGTATTCCGAAAGTATTGGCATTACCTCCGCCACCACCGCCAAATCAACCTAGAGCAAGGACTTTTAACATGACCATGAAAGAAGCAGTACAGAATCCAAGTGTGATTGCATGTACGCTTTTGGTGAACTCCGAAGATTCAAAAGTATTAATTGATTTTGGAGCTACCCGTTCATTTATTTCTGAAGAATTTCTTGATAAGTTACATTGCGAAATTGAATGGTTGGGCGAGACGTTAATTATAAAATAAGCGAATGACGACCAAGTTCCGGTAGATCGAGTATGTCCTGCGTGTGATGTAAAAGTAGCCGGACATCATTTTTCTGTAGACTTAATTCATTTTAAGCTAGGAGAATTTGATGTAATTTTGGGAATGGATTGGTTAGCGTATCATAAGGCTCAAATAGATTGCGCGAATAAGAAAGTGAAATTGTGAACTGCGGAAAATGCAACGGTAATATTCAAAGGCGAAAAACAGCGGAAGAAATTTCTCACTGTGGTACAGACCAAAGGATTGCTTCGACACGGATGTGAGGCGTACATAGCTTACGTGTTAGATACTGAAAAAGGAAGTCCTAGAATAGAAGACATTCCAGTTGTATGTGAGTATCCGGACGTCTTCCCAGACGAGCTTCCAGGATTACCGCCAGATCGAGAAATTGAAGACACGATTGATCTAGCACCAGGCACAGAACCAGTTTCGAAAGCTCAGTATCGAATGGCTCCAGTCGAGATGAAGGAATTGTCAACGCAACTGCAAGATCTTCTAGACCGAGGCATTATACGGCCTAGTGTATCCCCATGGGGTGCACCCATGTTATTCGTGAAGAAGAAGGACGGCAGCATGCGATTATGCATCGACTATCGGGAGTTGAATAAACTCACTATTAAGAACAAGTATCCTTTACCGAAAATCGACGATTTATTCGACCAGATAAAAGGAGCTGCATAGTTTTCAAAGATAGATTTGCGATCAGGCTATCATCAATTGAAGATTAAAGCTGAAGATATTCCCAAGACTGCGTTCTATACGAGATATGGACATTACGAGTTTCTTGTAATGGCATTCGGTTTGACAAACGCACCAACTACATTTATGGATTTGATGAACAGGATATTCAAGAAATATTTGGACAAAGTTGTGATTGTATTCATTGATGACATTTTGATTTATTCCAAGACGGAAGAAGAACATGCGGAACACTTAAGAATAGCTTTAGAAATTCGGAGGAAAGAGCAACTATATGCAAAATTCTCGAAATGTGAATTCTGGTTAAGGGAAGTACAATTTCTAGGGCATATCATCAGTAGAGAAGGCATCCAAGTTGATCCAGCAAAGATTGAAGCTGTATTGAATTGGGAAAGACCAAAGACGCTGACAGAAGTTCGAAGTTTCTTGGGATTGGCAGGGTATTATCGAAGATTTGTCAAAGATTTTGCGAAAATAGCAACGCCGCTGACTAAGTTGACCCAAAAAAGTGAAAAGTTTGAATGGAATGATAAGTGTGAAGAAAGTTTTCAAGAGTTAAAGAATCGGTTGGTGACCGCACCAGTACTTGTACTGCCAGACGAGCAAGGAAATTTCGTCATATACAGTGACGCTTCGTATCGCGGGCTAGGATGTGTATTGATGCAACACGGTAACGTCATTGCATATGCTTCGAGACAACTTAAATCTCATGGACAGAAATATCCTACGCATGATCTGTAATTGGCAGCGATCGTATTTGCATTGAAGCTTTGGAGATATTATCTCTACAGTGAAAAATGCGAAATCTACACGGATCATAAAAGTCTGAAGTATATCTTTACGCAAAAGGAACTGAACATGCGACAACGTCGATGGCTGGAATTGATTAAAGATTACGATGTTACAATCAGTTATCATCCAGGAAAAGCAAATGTTATAGCGGATGCGCTAAGGAGAAAAGAAAGATTGAATCGGTTAACTTCATGTGAAGAATTGGCCAAGGAATTCGAAAAATTAGAAATTGAGATTCGCATTTCCAACGAATCTGCAGGAACTATTTACGCTATGACCTTCCAACCGGAGTTGCTAGAAAAGATTCGCCGTTGTCAAGATGAAGTGATAAGTCAAGATGACGACTTAACGGGAGAAGAGATCACAACTCAGAAAGATAATGAAGGAATTTTACGCTTTGCATCGAGAATCTGGATCCCTAACGTGGCAGAATTAAAAGAAGAAATAATGCGGGATGCGCACAATTCGAAGTATTCCATTCATCCAGGAAGCACAAAAATGTATCACGATTTGAAGGAAAACTTTTGGTGGCCGAATATGAAGAAGGAAATAGCAGAATGGGTGAGTAAATGCTACACCTGCCAGCGAGTTAAAGCGGAACATCAACGTCCGAGCGGATTATTACAACCGTTAGACATTCCAGAATGGAAATGGGAACATCTAGCGATGGATTTCGTAGTAGGACTGCCAAGGACTAAGGCAAATCATGATGCGATATGGGTAATCATTGACAGACTTACGAAGTTGGCACATTTTCTACCAATTAATGAAAGATTTTCGCTCGACAAATTAGTGCACATGTATCTCAAGGAAATTGTGATGCGACATGGAGTTCCAATATCTATCGTGTCTGATCGAGATCCTCGTTTCAACTCAAGATTTTGAAGACAATTTCAAGAATGTCTTGGAACGAAATTAAACATGAGTACCGCGTATCATCCGCAAACCGACGGGCAAAGTGAAAGAACTATTCAAACGATTGAAGACATGCTATGAGTTTGTGCGATCGATTTTGAAGGCAGTTGGGATGAGCATCTACCCCTAGTGGAATTTTCTTATAATAACAGCTATCACGCCATTATTGGAATGCCACCGTATGAAGCACTATATGGGAGAAAATGCAGATCACCAGTGCTTTGGGATGAAGTAGGAGAACGTAAAATTTTGGGTCCAAAATTAATTCAGCAAACAAAAGAAAAGATTGAACTTATTCGGAAACGACTCGATGCAGCGCAAAACAGGCAAAGCAAATATGCAGACCAAGCAAGGAAGGATATGGACTATCAGGAAGGGGAACACGTATTACTTAAAATATCTTCATGGAAAGGATTGACCAGATTTGGCAATAAGGGTAAATTGAAGCCACGATACGTCGGGTCATTTGAGATTTTGAAGAAAGTAGGAAAGCTTGCATACGAATTAGCGTTACTGCCTCATATGCAACATATTCACAATGTGTTTCACGTGTCAATGCTTAAGCGATATAATCCTGATTCTAGACATGTAATAGAATATGAATCGATAGATATCCAACCAGATTTATCTTTTGTAGAGCAGCCGGTAAGAATTTTAGATCGGCGAGAGAAAGTGTTGAAAAATAAGTCTGTATATTTAGTGCGAGTGTTGTGGAGAAATCCTATGGTTGAAGAATCAACCTGGGAACTTGAAAGTGAAATGTTAGAGAAATACCCTCATTTGTTTTCGTAGAAGATTCTGAGGACAGAATCCTATTGGGGGGAGAAAGTAACGACCGGGAAATTTACGTTGTATTATATAATATTTATAATAAAATATGTGTATTAATATGTCATTTATGTGTGATTATCTGTTAAATCCTAATTGTTATGTGCTACGTGTATTCCGTATCATTTCTGTGTTTTTAAGGTATTTTTCAGATGTTTTATATCATATTCATAGGTTTCATTTCAAACGTTTTGCAACCCAAATAATGATTTAAAAGCCAGTATTTCAAATAAAATAATGGGCCTTATTTTTCATCAAACGGCTTTTACAATCGCAATATTCTGAACATCTAGATATTTTATAAATTTTCTCGTTTTACGAAAAATGACTTTTCCGGGCCCCATTGGGTGTTAAAAACCCCACAAAAATCACATTTTTATTTTTATAAAATTATAGGACTTTTATTTATACCATTTCTTTGTATTTTTGAATTATTCACAATTTTTGGGAATTTTTGGCATATATATTGTATATATAAAATATTTATAAATTAAATTTTAATACCCAAAAATTACGAAAATTAGGGCCAAATATTTTTATTAGATGTATAATTAGCCCCTTAATTTTTTTAGGAGTATTATTTTTCATACTATAAATACCCTAATTATTATTAATTAATTCATAATTCTGCAAATTATTCCCAAATTCAGAAATTAGGGTTCTTGAGTTCTTGATTTCAAGCAAAGATTTGACAGTGATTCCGACTTCCAAATCTGACATGTGAGTACTCAATCGAAAGCTCTTGATCCCTACTTTCCAATTCTATCATCAATTTTGTGTTTTATTACGTTGATTTTCAATTCGTATTTTTAGGGTTTATGTTTGATTTAGGCGTTTTTTATTCTGGGGTTCTGGATGGATTTTGATGCTTGATATAGTTTCTTTTACTTGTTTACAATGGATTGATGATAGTTAATTGATCGGAGTTATGCTCTAGGTAGTTGTTCTTAATTTAGGGTTTATGTAAACTTTAATTAGCTCATTTTTGTAATTGCAAGAATCTGAGATTGTTTTGGTTATGGGGGTTTGATTGTAGAAGTTAATAGCTTTATTTTGATATATTAATCGTAATTTTTCATGTACGAAATCGTTACTTCGAGTTTTGGCCGGAAAATGTTTGATTTTAGCCGGAGAATTTGATATAGATATTGTTAGGATTAAATCATGATATGGTTGAATTTCTGGGATGATTTTGAATGGAATGGAGGGTCGAATCGAATCAAACGGCTCTGTTTTGATGCTGAATCGCACTCGCCGGATTCGGGTTTCAAGCTCACCGGAAACCACCGCCGTTGACGGCGTTTCACGGCTTCGGCGGCTCCAGCCATAATGGGGACGGGGGAGAACGGCACCTGGTTGACAGAGGAAGGAGTACGCGCAGCAAATCAAGTAGAAAACCCCGCGTTGGTGGTCGTCGATCCACCGGGAAGTTCACCGGCGATGGTTGCCGGCGTTGTTCTTCCCGACCCGATTGGGTTGGGGACGACCCGGTTTCCAACCCGGAAACGACCCGGGTTCAATCCTAAAAACCCAAACCCTGATTTTATTTTTGTGTTTCTGATTAACTAATTAATTATTTATATTTTAGTATATTAAAATCAGTTTTTAATAATTCTAATAATTATATAAAAATTAGTTTTAAATTCTGAAAAATAATATTATTAATTTCTGAATTATTTTAAATTATAAATTCGGATTTAATTATTTAATTAATTATTTAATTATTTATCTAATTATTTATTAGTTATCTAATTAACTAATAATTAGGTAATTAACTAGTAATTAGGTAAATAATTAATAAATAAGGATTAAATAATACAATTAATAATCCGATAATTAGTTAGTATTACGTGTAACTCGTATCTATACGAGTAGTGATTCGATAATTAAAATTATTATTCGAGCGATAATTATTCGAGCGATAATTATTCGAAGAATACCGTAATAAATATTCGTATCGTATAATTAAATATCGATAATCGATTGAATCGTATAAATTGTAATAATAATCGTAATAATTCAATAATTATACGAGAAAGATGAATGACTCGTATTTACACGAGTAATTGATTGTTGAGTTCGATTATGATTCGAATAATGACTCATTTATTCAGTAATTTAACGTACCAGTTAATGATATCAATTATTTATTTATAAATAATCGATCTAATCGAATAAATAACGATAAGTTGTAAATATTATAATAAATTGTTATTAATCCTAATAATTAGGGATTAATTATTTTAAATTATTAAATAATTATTTATTAGTTATTTATTTATTAAATATTTAAGAAGTGATTAATTATTTAGATTATTAATCACATAATTTTCAGTAAATCATAACTTCTTCATTTTAACTCCAAAAATTATAAAAAAATTATTTTTGACTTTGATTTTTCTTAAATAATTATTTAAAATTATTTTTGACTTTCCTGACTCTTGTCGAGGACTAGATAGTGACTTATCGAGGTGTCAAATAAATACCCGGTTTATCCCGTTTTATCCCGAATGGACCAAATTTTTCAATTTTTATTTGAATAAATTAAAATAAAATTATAATGATTTTATATCAAAAGTATTTTACTAAAATAATTTATTAAATCAAATTATTTTAGTTCCAAGTTATTGAGAAGTCTAAAATGTATACATGTAGAGAACTCTGTGAATAACCACATGTCGAGATCTCTACAAAACTTATCGAGAAGTCATAATGTGGCTTGTCGGGAAGTCCTTCAAGAAGTCAATAAAAAGAGTTGCCGAGAACTCTATCGAGAAGTCTCAAAATGACTTGTCGAGAAGTCAATTAAACTTATCAAAAACTCAGTTCTCTCTATATACTTTTATTCTTTTCAGTTCTGTATTCTATTAATTTCACATATTGAAAAAGTAAATTGATATTTAGATAGTTTTTCTTTAAATTTGAAAAATTCCAAGTTGAATTTTGAATTTTGGAAAAATAAATATATAGTGAATTATGACATATTTATAAATCATATTCCAGTTAATTTCCAATTAAATTAAATTAATTTTGATTTATTAGAAATTAATCTGCTGCAACATATTAGATGAGTTCTTGCCTTTAGGATGAAGAATTTAACATTCCAATTTCACCAACAAGTCTAGTGAAAATTGCTTCATCCAAAGGTTTAGTGAAAATGTCAGCTAATTATTTTTCTCCTGGAACAAAAATAAGCTCAATAGTGCCATTTGCAGCATGTTCTCTAATAAAATGGTACCTTACATCAATGTGCTTAATTCTAGAATAATTAACTGGATTAACAATAATAGATATAACACTTGTATTATCACACATAATTGGAATTTTATGTAACACTAGGCCATAATCCATTAATTGATTTCTAATCCAAAGCACTTGAGCACAACAACTTCCAGCAGCTATGTATACAGCTTCAGCTACGGATGTTGAAACATATTGATGTTTCTTAATGTACCAAGATACAAGTCTTTGACCAAGAAATTGACAGCTTCCACTAGTATTCTTTCTATCAACCCTGCATCCAACAAAATTGTATATGTGTATCCAACAGCTTCAAATCCAGTTCCCTTAGGATACCACAATCCCAAGTTTGGTGTTCCCTTTAAGTATCTGAAATTTCTCTTCACATCCATCAAATGTGATTCCTTTGGATTGGCTTGAAATCTTGCACACAGATATGTTGCAATATAATGTCTGGTCTACAAGCAGTTAAGTACATCAAAGATTCAATCATGCCTCTGTAACCTGAAATGTCTACACTTTTTCCTTTCTTATCTTCATCCAACTTTGTAACTGTAGACATAAGTGTTGATGCATGTAAACAGTTACTCATTCCAAATTTCTTTAATAAATATTTAATATACTTGGTTTGGCTGATGAAGATTCCATCACTTCTTTGGCTGATTTGGAGTCTAAAAAAGTAACTTAATTCTCCCATCATGCTCATATCATATTCACTCTACATGGGTCTTGAGAATCTTTAACATTATTTTTCATTTGTAGAACCAAAAATGATATCATCCATATAGATTTTGTTAGATATATTTGTGATGTCATGTCTAATATGATTTGTTTAGTTTCTGAACTTAATATCAGAACTTATCAGGACTTACTGGAAATCAGTATTTACTAAAGACAGGAAGATATCAGAACTTAAGTTATCATAACTTGTGATATCAGAACTTAAGGAAGGATATGCTTCAGAAGTAAAGTGCGGCTGATTTCTAGGAGGAGATCTGGACTAAAACAAAGGAAGATATGCTTTAGGAGTTGGACGACTAGAAGACTTGTAGAAGATAATATCTGATTGATATATTTTAGGAAGAGATATATTTCATATCAATTAGAAGATATCTTGTAACTGTGTACTATATAAACACAGCTTAGGGTTTACACTATAAGTGTTATCATTCATGAGAAAGATTATTAATTATAACCCTAGCAGCTCTTACTGATATTGTTCATCACTGAGAGAGTAGTTTAACCTACTGTAATAGAGTTTATTATAATTGAATAAACTACTACTTTATGTTCTAAATCGATTTGATTGTATAAACACTATATTCAACAACCTTTTATATTCTTGTGTGACCTAACAAGTGGTATCAGAGCATCTCTATTGATATACAAACAGTGAGATCCAGTTTACAATCATGTCTGAAGAAACACAAAATCCACCTAAGCCCACCAAAACTCAAGATACTCAAAACAATCAAACCCACAGTCGATATGAAAGTATTAGGGTTCCCATACTGAGAGCATCTGAGTATCCTATATGGAATGTAAAGATGGCTATATTTCTGGAAGCCACATATCCAGAATACCTTGATAGAAATAATGATGGACCATATAAGCCTACCAAGCTTTCTGTTGCAGTTGCTGATCAACCAGTAAAGACCATACCAAAGGAGAAATGTGATTACACAACTGAAGACATCTCATCTATTGCCAATGATGCAAGGGTAATGCATTTACTTCATAGTGTAATTGACAATGTCATGTCAACCAGGGTAATTGGATGCAAGACTGCAAAGGAAATATGAGATGCTTTGGAGACAAGATGCCAGAGAACTGAAGCCATCAAAAAGAACAGGAAGACTATACTCACACAAGAGTATGAGCACTTTGACTCAAAAGCTGATGAGTCATTAACTGATTTATATGACAGGTTTGCCAAACTCTTGAATGATCTGTCATTGGTGGACAAAGAATATGATCTTGAAGATTCAAATCTAAAATTCCTTTTAGCTCTTCCTAAAAATTGGGATTTGAAGTCTACTACCATAAGAGACAACTATGACCTTGCTGAAACTACCCTTGATGAAATTTATGGTATGCTCAAGACTCATGAACTTGAGATGGATCAAAGGAGCAAAAGGCATGGAAGAAAGTTGATAAGTGGCATTTTATACCACTTAGAATGTCTTATAATGGCTTGAATTGATGTCTTGAAATCAAGTATTTTGTGTATTTGATGCATTTTTCTAGTGTTGTGCATTTCAGGGTATTACTTGCATTTGTGGAGAGGTTTCATCAGGAATAAGCCTAGGTATGTGCTTGGCATTGGAAGTGGGAAGTTAGGAGCATAACGCAGCAGAAAATGGGAGTAGAATAATAATTTTTCCAGTAAGGTGCTGGGCGCCCGCTCAGCCTGGATGGGCGGCCGCTCAGGAAGCTGGGCGCCTGCTCAGGATTGCTGGGCGGCCGCTCAGGGGCGTAAATTAAAATACTGATTTTTAGACTTCTGATTCTGTTGGACTTCTGACTTCTGAGATAGCTGGGACTTGTAGGGCTTCTATATAAGTAGTTTTCAGAGACGTTTCACATATGAATCGTGGTATCAATTAAGGAGTAAGGAGAGAAGGAAGAAGACCGTTTTAGCACATCGCAACGAAGAAGAGGAAGCATACATTTTCTTGTGATTCTTTTATTCGTTGTATCAGTGGATGCTAGTTTTCTTTACTTTGAACCTTATTACTCTTGTGACGTACTCTGGTTTTAATAAGTATTTTTATTAGTTATTCTTGTGTGTTATTATCATGTTTTCATATAAACCCATGGTGACGATGAGTTCTATCATGGGCTAATCGTGATCATGGGGTCGTAACGGATTTACTATGGAATTCTTTAGTTAGTTGTTTAATATCTTAGTGTGTGATGATTGTATAATATCTATCATAGGTTGCGCTTATTCGTCTTATGTGCGTCGCGAACATATAAGATAGGTTGTTAATCTCTTGTGAAGCGACGGTGAACATATAACATATAAGATAAGTGTTATTGTCTTGACATTGAGAAGTAATAATACATTGGTGAGTAAGTGTAATTGAACATAATTAGTCTGAGTCTCTGTGTGAACAAACTAGAATTTATTCTATATTACTTGCGAATGCGTATACTTGCGTGAATTATTAGCGCGTGTTTTGTGCCTAACAAGTTTTTGGCGCCGCTGCCGGGGACTCGACGTATTTGTTTAGTTTATGTACTTACCATCAGTGGTCATTAGGACTCATTGATTAAGACGTGTTACTTATTATTTCCGGTTGTGTTTCAGGTACTTTAGCGACCGTTTATGCAAACACGTTCTCGTACTCGCAAGAGGACTTTAGATACGGCTGAGGAGACATATTCAGTTCTTGGTATTCAGGAGAAGATATATTTTGAAGATTCGGATAAAGAGAGTGAGCAGAAAGAACCAATAATCATGGGTGCTCGTATAGTTCCGGTAGATCCAGCTCTTATGGACTTTTCTCGGCCTAAAATTGATGACATTCAGTCAAGCATCCTTCATCCGGCTATTCAGGCTAACACTTTTGAAATCAAGTCGGGCACTATTCAGATGGTACATAATTCTGTTTCTTTCGGAGGTGCTGCGACTGAAGACCCCAACATGCACATCAAGAATTTTATCGAGATCTGTAGTACTTTCAAATATAATGGTGTGATTGATGAGGCTATCAAGCTGAGATTTTTCCTGTTCTCTCTGAGGGATAAAGCTAAGGTCTGGTTACATTCTGAACCAGCTGGGTCTATTACTACTTGGCAAGATCTTGCGCAGAAGTTTCTAGTGAAGTTCTATCCAATGGCGAAGACTACAGCTATGAGGAGTGCTTTTACTCAGTTTGCGCAACAACCAACAGACTCTATGTGCGAAGCTTGGGAGTGCTACAAGGAGATATTGAGAAAGTGTCCACATCATGGTACGCCTGACTGGATGGTGATCACTGGTTTCTATAATGGTTTGGGGGCCCAATCTCGGCCCATGCTCGATGCAGCAGCTTGAGGTGCCTTGTGGGCCAAAAGCTATACTGAGGCTTATAATCTTATTGAAACTATGGCTGCAAATGAGCATCAAAACCCAACTCAAAGGATGATGCCTGGGAAGGTAGCAGGTATTGTGGAAGTCGATGCAGCTACAGCTATTGCAGCGCAGCTCCAAGCGCTGTCTTTGAAGGTCGATTCTTTAGCCACCTATGGAGTCAATCAGATAGCTATGGTCTGTGAGCTTTGTGCAGGTTCTCATGCTACGGATCAGTGTTCTCTTGTGAATGAATCTGATCAGTATGTGAACAATTATCAGCGACCGCAGCAGCCTGTGCCAGCTACTTATCATCCTAACAACAGGAACCATCCCAATTTCAGTTGGAGCAATACGCAGAATGCTATTCAGCAACCATATCAGCAAGGCGTAAGTAAACAATTTAATCCACCTGGATTCCAGCAACCACAACATTATGCTTAAAGGCAATCATATCCTCAACAAGGAAGTGCTGCTCCACCTTTCTAGTGCTGATTTCGAGGAGCTCAAGTTGTTGTGCAAAAGTCAGGTTGTTTCTATCAAGACCTTGGAAAATCAAATCGGTCAAATAGCCAATGCAGTGCTCAATCGTCAATCTGGCACACTTCCCAGCGATACTGAAGTGCCAGGTAGGAAGGAAGCTAAAGAGCAAGTCAAAGCTATTACCTTAAGGTCTGGAAAAGTTGTTGATGCTGAAAAAGTGCAAGACGGAGAAGCTGAAGTTGTTGATGAAGAAGAGAAGGAAAAGGAGAAAGCGGCGGAACCAAGGAAGACTACTGTTGAACACACTCTGCCTGAGGGTAATACAGGGGAGAAACAGCTCTATCCTCCACCACCTTTCCCTAAGAGATTGCAACAACAAAAGCTGGATAAGCAGTTCGGTAAGTTTTTGGAGGTGTTCAAGAAACTTCACATCAATATACCTTTCGCTGAAACTTTGGAGCAAATGCCTAGTTATGCAAAATTTATGAAGAGTATTCTTTCAAGAAAGGTGAAACTGGATGACCTTGAGACCGTTGCTCTAACGGAAGAGTGTAATGCTGTGCTGCAACAAAAATTACCTCCAAAGCTTAAAGATCCAGGTAGCTTCACCATTCCTTGCACCATTGGCAAGTTGTCTTTCGACAAATGCCTGCGCGATTTGGGAGCAAGCATCAATCTGATGCCATTGTCTATCTTCAAAAAGTTGAATTTGCCTGATCCAAAGTCCACCTACATGTCTCCACAATTGGCTGATCGTTCCATTACATATCCACGAGGCATAGTGGATGAAGTGTTAGTAAAGGTGAATAAGCTCTTCTTCCCTGCAGACTTTGTCATTTTGGACTTCGAGGAAGATAAGAAGATCCCTATAATCATGGGAAGACCTTTCTTGGCTACAGGTCGTACCTTGATAGATATGCAGAAAGGTGAACTTACTATGAGGGTGCAGGATCAGGATGTGACATTCAATGTATTCAAGGCGATGAAATTCCCTATAGAAGACGAGGAGTGCTTAAAGATGGATTTGATTGATTCTGCGGTAACTTCAGAACTTGATCATATGCTAATGTATGATGCCTTAGAGAAGGTCTTAGTGGGGGAGTTTGACAGCGATGATGAGGATGGCAATGCGCAAATACAATATCTAAATGCTTCTCCTTGGAGGCGAAAGCTAGACATGCCATTTGAATCTCTTGGTACTTCTAATCTCAAGAATGCTGAAGGAAAGCTCAAACCATCTATTGAGGAAGCACCTACTTTGGAGCTAAAACCATTGCCTGAACACTTGAGGTATGCTTTTTTAGGTGATGCATCTACTTTACCTGTTATTATTGCATCTGACCTTTCAGATAGTGAGGAGGACAAGCTCTTGAGGATCTTGAGAGAATTCAAATCGGCTATCGGATGGACTATTGTAACACCCCCAAATCCGGGGTCGGGGATTCGGGTTGTCACGAGTTCTATTTCCCTTATCAATACTTAATCTTAAAAGTCAACCAACTACTGCGTACCGTGACCCCATAATATACACACACACACCACAAGTTATAGTCTCAGAGATGAATACCAAAAATAACACAAGTCATTTTATTCCACATTATAAGCCATTACACCTCAAGAGGGTTTCTCAATAAATTTACATTTCTTTGCCATTATTACAATTCATATAGATACATAAGTCCGGTATATCAGAAGTTGAAAGCCTAGCCTATTGGTACTTCCGACCTCAGCTACAGCAGCATCAACGCTTACAAGAAACTGCGGAACATTTCCTATCCGCTCACAAATTGGGAGCTTGGTCATGTTCATCTTGTCTATCTGTTATTGTGTGATGAAAGAAGAAAGCAAGGGTGAGCAACAAGCCCACCGAAATAATATGTATAATAATTAACAATATATGAGCATTCTCATAGTACTCATGAAAGTCTTGGTCAAGAAGAAAAGAACCAAGTTGATATCTTAACGCGACCAAGTCACAAAATATTCAGTATATATATACATATATACTTTTCACAATCTTTGAAATCCTCTGACATGTATAATATACACAGAGTTCCAGTTTATAACTGTATAAAAATATCGTTGCAAGGTGATCTCATATATCAAACCTTGTCTCAACGTTTTTCTGAAAACCTTTGTCATTCATAAGATAATCATTAACTAGATATAAGTTGAAAAAGTGAAGTTACAAGATACTCCAATATACTTATATCTTTTTCCGAATACTACTTGAACTACCACCGTTCAAGGTATAAATAGTTCATCCCATAGATGAAGCTACATGACTAAACTTTTATAGAATAAATCTTTGAAATATCATCAAAATGAAATGAAGTTACGAGATACTTCATTTGATGAAAACATCATTTTGAAAACTCGACCCTTCCAACACTCAACAATCGCCCAGCCGTAGCCTTTCTATCGAAGTGCTCTGGGTAGTGTTGCAGAAATATCCAATTGGATGATGAACTCATTACGGGAGTTTGCCGCGCCAGGAAGACCACATACGATGATCAGTCGCAGTAGTGCAACCCCACCATTTTCTACATGTAGAGGAGAACAGTCGGATTTACTTGTCAACCGAACCCTGGACTCCTAAGGAATGGACCGTCTTAGCTGAACTTACAGGCCATTTGGACCAATATAATAAGGCTGGGACGGCGCCACTGGACCACCTACGCCACTCCTAGTTCAGATGAAATCCATGACTCTGAAATGTAAAGCTCGTCCCCCCTTTCCCCAAGTAGAAACTTGTTGATACGGCTCCACCAAGAAGTCGTATCTAGTTGGAAAGGAAAACTCACCGATATTTCCCAAGCGATGCCTGTTAATGGATTAACTTGTTCCAAGAATTTTACTTCCCGAGTGTTGGGTAAGTAATCAAAAACTCTTTTATCAAAACAGCAACCTTGTTGCGAATATAAAATACACCACAGAGCCGGATCCCTCAGGTTTTGAGCGAGTATTTAAATCCCCTTCGAAAGGAAGATCTTAAATATAAAAAAATGAGTTTTGGGATCCGCCCTAACCTTTAAAAATCATTTTGAAGACTCGAAAACATTTTAAGAATGTTTGGAGTAATGCTGATTTAATGAAATAAATCAGTCCCGATATATTAGAAAATATCTGAATATTATTATTTAAATAATATTCCCATAAAGGATAATCTTTATAAAACTAATTGAAGTAGAAGTTTTAAAACTTATACTTGAAATGAATAATAAATAACCAAAGATATAATTATACGAAAGTACGATCTTTATTTGAATAATAAAAAATAAGTTTGATTATCGAAACATTATTCTTTAATAAAATGTTCACCTTTGGGTCCCCTATACCAAGGGCATACGCAACTACTGCTTATCTCTAGCATAGGTATTATGCAACTTATAAGCATTTGAATCAACAATTAGATATCAAGATTACGAAATAGGCATGCATATAAACCATATCAGCATGCTCCAATATATCGCAAGATTTGCTAATAACCATCATGCATCTATCACAAGATAATGCATATACATATATACATCACCACAACAGTATAACGGGTAGAAAACTTGCCTGAGTGTTCCCGGATAGACTTAAGCTTAGAGTGGGTCCGATAACCTATGAACAACAACATAAGTCGGAATTAAACCCCGGTCGCTTAAGAAACTAGATTTTAACCAATTGAACCCTAACGTTCGCTTATGGTCACTTCTACGCTTAACGAATCACATAAGTCGTTCGAGTACCCTCGACTCCACCATTTTTAATAAATTAACCATTAAGAATTTTAAGGCGATTCTTTCGCGAGTACTCTACCAACTGCCTAATCCACTTTACATAATTGTTTCATACTCCAATTAGTCATTTAATGGCCTTAACCAAGGTTTCAAAGTAAGGAGAGGGGTAATGGTTCATTCACGAAATGTCGTTACTTAAAACGGTCGTTTCTCCTAAACCGTACATCGGATTCAAGCGAACCACATATCAAAACAAAGCTTGTAACATGAAATATCTAAACATGGGAATGGTCAGAATCTAACAGTGAGTTCACGGGTCCTGAAGTTAGGAACAAAACAGTCTAAGGTAAATCGGGCATTACGACGGCTATGTTTACGCGATTTCCCAAATTTTACCATTCCAAATCATATCAATCCAACTACCAATCAACAACAACTCAAGATACACATCAATGCTACTGATTTCAGTCATAATAAGCCCAAGAATCGCAATTTAATCCAATATCTTACTATCTTCAAATTCAACCAAACTACTAAATCAAATAAGGTTCAATTCATGCTTAAACATTTAAACTACTACTCCTCCATTAACAATCATCAACACCTCAATTAAAATCCAATAACTACAAACCCAACCAAACTTTAAACACACAAGCATCATGCTTTTCATGAACTATATTAATCAAAACCACTCATAAATATTCAAAGTAAAACTAGGGTTTGAAGTTTTATACCTTCCTTGAAGCTTTTAATCAATGAAAGATCCTTGGAATGCCCATGGAAGCCTTAATCTGTGCTTAAGCTACCTTGACCTTACAAATAAAATCAAGAATCAAAAATTTGTTCTTAAAAGTTACTATTCACCCTAAACTAAAATGATTTATTTGAGCTAGCAAACCTTGGATTCAGGCACTCAAACTACTTGCTCTTCTTAGTTATGAAATATAGAATCCAAGAAAACAAACCTCTTGAATTATTATTGAGTGGAGCTTGGGTTTGGAATTTTTTCTTCTTGGTTTTCTTCAAATAACCATGAGCAAGGAGATGGGGGGGGGAGAAATGAATGTGTTTGCTTGGTTGCTTCCTTTTTGTTTGTTAATTAAACTTTTACCATGGTAAAAATTGTGTGGCTCACAATCAACCAACCAACCCTTCCCATTTGGTCATGCTTATGTCATCTACTTATGTCATCTTGTTACACTTGTCTTCCTCTTGTTGGTGTGATGACATTATCATCCACTAACCCCTTTGATTAACTCCTAATTACTTGGCTAATGATCGCTGATCTGTTATACGGTTCGCTTAACTTTCGTTCGCGTTTATCGTTCGAGGGATCATATCCGGGATCTTATTATTTGGGTTCCCCTACCCTTTCTCAATATTTTATATTCCTTTTATAATCCCCTCTTATAATCCTTGAATTTAAATCCTTTTAATCATGTTACCTTATACTCAATTCTTTTGGTATCTGGTGGATTTTCGGGAAAAATCAAAGTGTTCGAATTTGGATTCTCACGATCTTTACATACACTTAATTACTTTATGGAATACTAATATGATCTTAGAATTTTCATAATAGTACTCCTATATAGTGTGGTCTGATAATTTTCCTTAATCAGGATCATCAGCAAAAGTTACTATTTATCAGGGTTTCAAAAATTTCCAAAAATTGGGGTTATTACAGTCTCCCCTCCTTAAAAGGATTCCGTCCCGGAATCAGATAGAAAATTAATAGGGATACTCTCTTAGCATTGCACTTTCTAACTCTCAAGTAAATTTTCCCACATTGTTGTTCTACCATCAAACTCTGACTAGTTTGATAACCCTTCTCCTAAGCAATTGTTCCTTTTTCAATCTATAACCCTTCCTGGTTGCTCCATATAGGTTACGTCTGGTTGCATGTCTATGCGCTCATATGCCCCTATTTGTCTGGCATCCGAATTACACTTCCTTAACATTGATACGTGGAACATATTATGAACTTGCTACATGTTCGGGGGTAGGGCTAGCTCATATGCTAATTTCCCAATATGTCTTAATATATCTAAGGGTCCAACAATTCGTGGGCTTAACTTTCCTTTCTTTCCGAACCTCATCCATCCTTTCCAAGGGAATACCTATAACAGCACTAGGTCCCCTACTTCCTATTCTTTGTCCTTTCGTGTCAAATCAACATACTTCTTATGTCCATCTTGGGCTACTACCAGCCGTCCTCTGATTAGATCTATTATATCCTTGGTTCTTTGGACTACTGCAAGTCCGAGCATCTTGCGCTCTACAACTTCATCCTAACATAAGGGAGATCGACATTGTCTTCCCTCAAGGATCTCATAAGGCGACATCTCGATACTGTCATACGATCTATTGTCATGAGAAAACTCAATCCGCATTAAGTGATCATTCCAAATTCTTTCAAGTCTTATTATACAGACTCTCATCATAGCTTCTAGCATTATAGCTTTTGCTTCTCAATACTCCTTCTTTTCTTGTTCGTAAACGTTACTATCTTCCGTACAGAATACTATTCTAGATATACCTTTACTCGCTAGAGTTTTATAACCTTTTAATAACCACGTCAACCTTAGTATCGCGAACGTGTTAGATTCAGAATACCACCGCACTAGTACTACTCCTTTCTAGCTACTTCTATCTTCAAAAGCTTGGTCCTTCATATAGAAGTAAAAGAATTTATTAAGAGATCACTATGATCATGAACACTTGTTATATCGCATAGTTAGTACAGAAGGTGGCCAACCTTTAGTACTTGACAAGCAATTAAACAACATGTGGTATCCTACTAGGCTTCTATCAGACAGATAGATAGTCATCCGGAAATACCTCCCCTTCTAGAAGGGTTGTTCTTCTCAGCTTATACAAAATGAAAAGGAGAGAAAATAATTAATTGAAGAGAATTGTATATATATAAAATATACTGCCACAAAATATCTGGCTTGGAATCTACCTCTGAACTATAGAGGTTTGTCATAGGAGAACAAAACATATATGTATATATATCAACATCAAGTATTATAGCATCACATTTCACATGCCTAAATATTTTTGATATTCTGTCCATCATTCTATGGACCCATGCTCTTGCTCGAGCTTATACACAATCACCTTTGAAACTCCCTCGACATCGAAAATCGAATCTGGGATCTCATTCTAGACATCATCGTTACTAGAATTCTATGCTTGCACCGCAACCTTCCTCGTATAGTAATACGACTCTCTATTGATAAGAAGGAATAAGTATTCAATAGGTAAATAATTGACTTAATTAGTCTATTAATGATAACTTATACATCACCACAATCCGATTAGTGGTACCCAATCTCAACATCCATTACACTACAACTCTCACGGTTGTAATCGGCTCATTATTCAAAGAATCGTTGTTGCATTACTATGGTCCACCACTGACCTACTGTCGTCATTCGTTTTCCTTGGAATCTTAATAGCTAACCATACGGAGTCCATACCTGTCGTATCAAATTCTTCTAAGGAGTTAACATAATCACCATTCATAATTCATGAAGAATACTCCAGATCCTGACGTACTTTCATGACATGAAGCAGATAAAATTGCAGAAGAGTTTCAATCAAAGCAATGATAGTAGGTTAATACCATTATTAACCATATGTCTTTATTGGGAGACATGCATCTCAAAGGTTCATTTAGTCATTTCGTAACATGGTCCTGACTTATCTCAAGATAGTACCTTCTAAGATAGATAGCCCGCTCATGGCGATTACACGAATTAAACCTTTACCAAACTACTATTACGGTTGGGTATTGCACAGTCATCAGAAGGAATGTCAATCTTCAAAACCATAATACAACCTTCACGGCTTTAACCATCGTCACTGTATTCCTCTGGCACGAGCGCCTATAATTGCTCTCTTACACTTAGAGTGTCGGCCACCTCTTTGGCCTTTCCTGATAGTAAAATTTCCTTACAATCAATGTCATTTTAACCACCTCCAATAAATTTTCTACCTCATTTCAAATCACTGCTTGTGTGAAAATGCTCTTCTTTAAGCTTTAGTTAGAAAAAAAAATATCACCATTTTTTCATAAGTTATTGCCTCGGTCTTTAGATGTGAACATTGTCACGACCTACTCTCGATCATACTTAGGACGTCTCTTATCTTGGGTCCTTCTTGTTTTCACCAATCTCGACCCTCATTGGGTCGATCTATACTTTCTTATGGTTCAACACGTGCCCCACCTGGCATTATTATAATTATGTCACATTCCCTTTATCAAAATTTCTATTCTTGAGAACTTTGAATATTACCTTTTTCCTTGTAAAACCTCTAAGGTTATCCTTAAATTCTTCATCCGGTACTCCCTTGGTACAGGGCATATCAAGATACCATTTACTAATACTAGAACCATTATTTAAGTACTTCTGAAAAATTTCTCTACTGATCTTTAAAGGTTGTTGTTACCTTAGTCCTTCGTTCCATACTACCCAACTCATAATGTCCCTATTAAGGGTGAAATGCCATCATTTATGCATCCCCCATGGTTCATCTCAAGCTATTGAGGTTATGTCCTTAATTCCACCTTTAAAAAGGTACTTGCATCCTTACATGGATAAATCAAGTCATATATCCCTGATAAGGGTATCTTATTCAATCATTCCCATCTCGATAGTATATGCCTAATTTCACAATAACATCTGCATTCAAAATGAGGTCAATCAATATGGCCTCCAAAAGATAACTACGGTTATCTACTTTTCTTGCCTGATTCAGTAATGATAACAGGGATGTTCTAGAAGATATTGGTCGTGTTCAACGCGAACCTTTTAGTTCTAACTACTCATTTACTTCTTTTATTTATCTCAACAGTCATCTCAATGTTGGGATATCTTTTACGTCTGGCGTCCCCCTTTTTGGGTATCAATTCACATGCGTTACTTACACTTCACATTCTTGAAGGTCACTTCCTTCATCCAATTTTTCTAATTTCTTACTTTCTTGTCTCCTCAGTCCATCCGTGTTTCCTTATTAATCAATCGATCTATCTTAAATTTTCATCGAATACTGTCATTTTCAAGGGAATTAACTATACGTATCGCTTATGCCTTCAAACCTTGGATTTATCTCATGATCAGTCACCATCGCGCTGATGATGACACACTTCTCTATATTTATTACAAGGGTTTCTTAGGGTTTCCCATACCTAACTCCCTTATCACTTCTCAACTCTATTTCCTTTATATCCCTTTATACTCCTGCCCTTTTCAGTCTTTTATTTTCATTTCCATTACAACCATTACATGAACCAACACAATATAAGCATTGATTTCAAACATCCCGTCATTCTAGATTCGTTTCCTCCGAACAAATCTTGACAACCTTTACAACTTAGATTCATAATTCATCATACTCGTCCTGCTTTTGTTCTGGTTCTAAAGCTTTTACACTACCTCCATAACCTTGGGAAGTACTTTCCCGAAAACAATTGTCTGAACTTTAATCAGTTTATTATAACCTCTGGCCCCGTGCCTTTCTTGGCCTTTCACCAACTGGTGGCCTCTCTCTTAGGGGGTAAGTGATAAAAACAGTCTTTTGTGCTTTGTCAATCATTTAGAATCTCAAATGATTCCTATATTTCCTTTAGCCAGGCTCTTGCTTCGACTGGGTCAACCTGTTCCTTGGAACTCTGAGAGCTTAGCGACTTAAAGGTCATGAAAGAATTTCCTACCGCATTGTTTCCTCAAAGTGGTGGTTGGGAATAAAAGTATAAGTTTTGTTTAGGCAGGTCCATGAATTTCCCCATAGGAGTACCGTCCTAGTTCTCCCTATCTTGCTCGACTTCTGTTTTCTCAGTATGAAATATTTTTTCCTCCTCCCCATAATCGGGGTCATCCTACATGTTTTAAATCCTCAATTTCCACTTCATTACGTTATGGGTTCCTTCTATCTTGATGGCGACCTCCCTGACTATCGCATTCAGGGTTTGCCCTAAATCTTATTCCTAGAACTATGACTTTTATCTAAGATCTAATCCTTAAGCTCTTGAACGTTTGGAACCCAAATTCTGTAGGAATACCTCATTATTCCCTTATCATCTTTCTCGGTATTAATCTCTTCTCTATTTGTTGGCTCTCTGCCTTCATTCATCAGTTTTTCTTGGCATAATATGATCTTTTCCAAGAATTCGGGCTGTATTGCAATCTCAAACAGCTTTTCGGTACCGGCTCCGGTTACCTTCACTTCTATTTCCATTTTCTCAAAATCTCTTATCAACTCTCCCAAAGACATTTTCATCTTGAGTCTCTCTTTTATACTAAGGGCATTAGCCACCATTTTGGCTTTCCCTGGATGATAAAGAATCTCATAATCGTAGTCCTTGATTAGCTCTAACCACCTCCTCTGGCGTATGTTGAGCTCTTCCTGCGTGAAAATGTACTAGAGCACTTATGGCTTATGTAAATCTCGCACTTCTTTCCATACAAGTAGTACTTCCAATCTTTAGGACAAAACTATTGCCACGAGCCCAAGCTTATGGGCGGGGATATCGAATTTTATATTCCCTTAATTATCTTGACGCATACGCAATTACCTTGTTGTGTTGTATAAGAAGCATCCTAATTCCTTATGCGAAGCATCACTACACATCACAAAATCTCCTTTTCCATCTGACAACGCCAACATAGGGGTCGTCACCAATCTTTGCTTCATTTCTTGGAAGCTGTTTTCGTATTTCTCTGTCCATTCAAACTTCTCAGTCTTACGAGTAAGCCGCATTACACGGGATGCGATCTTTGCAAACTTGAACGAACCTCCGGAAGTAACCGACCAATCCTACCTTTGGCAGTCGCCCTGACTACGGTCATCAATTCCTCAGCGGTCCTTTCTTCATTCTTGTTAGGATCTCCCACGGGATCCTTTTCAGCAACAATCCCTTCTAGGATAACATCCTTAACCGTTACATCCTTAATATGAACATCATCCGGAACCTCATTAGAACGCTCTATTGGATCCACAATCTGATCTCCAATAAGTAATAAAACATCATCGTGCTGTTGCTCCTCAACCTCAGGGTTCGGAGTCCCGCTACCATATACGATAATGAACTACGCTTCTATCACGATATTTATAAGGGTTCCCATAAGGGTTTTAACTGTCAGTACTACGTTAGGTAGCCCGACTATGAACTTGGCAAGATTTTTTATTATCTTAGTGAACTTATTATCTTAACGTCACATCATCTCTGAGGTTTATAACGCTTAGCTCTGATACCATTTCTGTAACACCCCCAAATCCGGGGTCGGGGATTCGGGTTGTCACGAGTTCCATTTCCCTTATCAATACTTAATCTTAACAGTCAACCAACTACTGCATACTGTGACCCCACAATATACACACACACACCACAAGTTATAGTCTCAGAGATGAATACCAAAAATAACACAAGTCATTTTATTCCACATTATAAGCCATTACACCTCAAGAGGGTTTCTGAATAAATTTACATTTCTTTGCCATTATTACAATTCATATAGATACATAAGTTCGGTACATCAGAAGTTGAAAGCCTAGCCTATTGGTACTTCCTACCTCAGCTACAGCAGCATCAACGCTTACAAGAAACTGCGGAACGTTTCCTATCCGCTCGCAAATTGGGAGCTTGGTCATATTCATCTTGTCCATCTGTTGTTGTGTGATGAAAGAAGAAAGCAAGGGTGAGCAACAAGCCCACCGAAATAATATGTATAATAATTAACAATATATGAGCATTCTCATAGTACTCATGAAAGTCTTGTCAAGAAGAAAAGAACCAAGTTGATATCTTAACGCGACCAAGTCGCAAAATATTCAGTATATATATACACATATACTTTTCACAATCTTTGAAATCCTCTGACATGTATAATATACACAGAGTTCCAGTTTATAACTGTATAAAAATATCGTTGCAAGGTGATATCATATATCTAACCCTGTCTCAACGTTTTTCTGAAAACCTTTATCATTCATAAGAAAATCATTAACTAGATATAAGTTGAAAAGGTGAAGTTACAAGATACTCCAATATACTTATATCTTTTTCCGAATACTACTTGAAATACCATCGTTCAAGGTATAAATAGTTCATCCCATAGATGAAGCTACACGATAAAACTTTTATAGAATCAATCTTTGAAATATCATCAAAGTGAAATGAAGTTACGAGATACTTCATTTGATTAAAACATCATTTTGAAAACTCGACCCTGCCAACACTCAACAATCGTCCAGCCGTAGCCTTTCTATCGAAGTGCTCTGGGTAGTGTTGCAGAAATATCCAATTGGATGATGAACTCATTACGGAAGTTTGCCGCGCCAGGAAGACCACTTACGATGATCAGTCGCAGTAGTGCAACCCCACCATTTTCTACATGTAGAGGAGAACAGTCGGATTTACTTGTCAACCGAACCCTGGACTCCTAAGGAATGGACCATCTTAGCGGAACTTCCAGGCCATTTGGGCCAATATAATAAGGCTGGGCCGGCGCCACTCGACCACTTACGCCACTCCTAGTTCAGATGAAATCCATGACTCTGAAACGTAAAGCTCGTCCCCCCTTTCCCCAAGTAGAAACTTGTTGATACGGCTCCAACAAGAAGTCATATTTAGTTGGAAAGGAAAACTCACCGATATTTCCCAGGCGATGCCTGTTAATGGATTAACTTGTTCCAAGAATTTTACTTCCCGAGTGTTGGGTAAGTAATCAAAAACTCTTTTATCAAAACAGCAACCTTGTTGCGAATATAAAATACACCACAGAGCCGGATCCCTCAGGTTTTGAGCGAGTATTTAAATCCCCTTCGAAAGGAAGATCTTAAATATAAAAAAATAAGTTTTGAGATCCGCCCTAACCTTTAAAAATTATTTTGAAGACTCGAAAACATTTTAAGAATATTTGGAGTAATGCTGATTTAATGAAATAAATTAGTCCCGATATATTAGAAAATATCTGAATATTATTATTTAAATAATATTCCCATAAAGGATAATCTTTATAAAAATAATTGAAGTAGAAGTTTTAAAACTTATACTTGAAATAAATAATAAATAACCAAAGATATAATTATACAAAAGTACGATCTTTATTTGAATAATCAAAAATAAGTTTGATTATCGAAACATTATTCTTTAATAAAATAAAGAATATTATTTAATAAAATAAGCGGAGCCATAAGTCCTCGAATGAATATTCAAAATAATATTCATTAAATAAAATAAAGTTATCGAATAAACCTTATTCAATTAATAGTTTTGAAAACTATTTCTTATATATATAAATATATATATAAATATATATATATATATATATATATTTATATATATAATATACTCAGGAACATCGTCTCCCAGTTTAGAAAATGTTCACCTTTGGGTCCCCTATACCAAGGGTATACGCAACTACTGCTTATCTCTAGCATAGGTATTATGCAACTTATAAGCATTTGAATCAACAATTAGATATCAAGATTACGAAACAGGCATGCATATAAACCATATCAGCATGCTCCAATATATTGCAAGATTTGCTAATAACCATCATGCATCCATCACAAGATAATGCATATACATATATACATCACCACAACAGTATAACGGGTAGAAAACTTGCCTGAGTGTTCCCGGATAGACTTAAGCTTAGAGTGGGTCCGATAACCTATGAATAACAACATAAGTCGGAATTAAACCCCGGTCGCTTAAGAAACTAGACTTTAACCAATTGAACCCTAACGTTCGCTTATGGTCACTTCTACGCTTAACGAATCACATAAGTCGTTCGAGTACCCTCAGCTCCACCATTTTTAATAAATTAACCATTAAGAATTTTAAGGCGATTCTTTCACGAGTACTCTACCAACTGCCTAATCCACTTTACATAATTGTTTCATACTCCAATTAGTCATTTAAGGGCCTTAACCAAGGTTTCTAAGTAAGGCGAGGGGTAATGGTTCGTTCACGAAACGCCGTTACTTAAAACGGTCGTTTCTCCTAAACCGTACATCGGATTCAAGCGAACCACACATCAAAACGAAGCTCGTAACATGAACTATCTAAACATGGAAATGGTCAGAATCTAACAGTGAGTTCACGGGTCCTGAAGTTAAGAACAAAATAGTCTAAGGTAAATCGGGCATTACGACGGCTATGTTTACGCGATTTCCCATATTTTACCATTCCAAATCATATCAATCCAACTACCAATCAACAACAACTCAAGATACACATCAATGCTACTGATTTCAGTCATAATAAGCCCAAGAATCTCAATTTAATCCAATATCATACTATCTTCAAATTCAACCAAACTACTAAATCAAACAGGTTCAATTCATGCTTAAACATTTAAACTACTACTCCTCCATTAACAATCATCAACACCTCAATTAAAATCCAATCACTACAAACCCAACCAAACTTTAAACACACAAGCATCATGCTTTTCATGAACTATATTAATCAAAACCACTCATAAATATTCAAAGTAAAACTAGGGTTTGAAGTTTTATACCTTCCTTGAAGCTTTTAATCAATGAAAGATCCTTGGAATGCCCATGGAAGCCTTAATTTATGCTTAAGCTACCTTGACCTTACAAATAAAATCAAGAATCAAAAATTTGTTCTTGAAAGTTACTATTCACCCTTAACTAAAATGATTTATTTGAGCTAGCAAACCTTGGATTCAAGCACTCAAACTACTTGTTCTTCTTAGTTATGAAATATAAAATCCAAGGAAACAAACCTCTTGAATTATGATCGAGTGGAGATTGGGTTTGGAAATTTTCTTCTTGTTTTTCTTCAAAAAACCGTGAGCAAGGAGATGGGGGGGGGGAGAAATGAATGTGTTTGCTTGGTTGCTTCCTTTTTGTTTGTTAATTAACCTTTTACCATGGTAAAAATTATGTGGCTCACAATCAAGCAACCAACTGTTCCCATTTGGTCATGCTTATGTCATCTAATTATGTCATCTTGTTACACTTGTCTTCCTCTTGTTGGTGTGATGGCATCATCATCCACTAACCCCTTTGATCAACTCCTAATTACTTGGCTAATGATCGCTGATCTGTTATACGGTTCGCTTAACTTTCGTTCGTGTTTATCGTTCGAGGGATCATATCCGGGATCTTATTATTTGGGTTCCCCTACCCTTTCTCAATATTTTATATTCCATTTATAATCCCCTCTTATAATCCTTGAATTTAAATCCTTTTAATCATGTTACCTTATACTCAATTCTTTCAGTATCTGGTGGATTTTCGGGAAAAATCAAAGTGTTCGAATTTGGATTTTCACGATCTTTACATACACTTATTTACTTTATGGAATACTAATATGATCTTAGAATTTTCATAACAGTACTCCTATATAGTGTGGTCTGATAATTTTCCTTAATCAGCATCATCAGCAAAAGTTACTATTCATCAGGGTTTCAAAAATTTCCAAAAATTGGGTTTCTAACAACTATAGCAGATATCAAAGGGATCAGCCCTTCATATTGAATGCATAAAATTCTGCTAGAGGAAGGTAGTAAGCCGACTGTTGAGCAACAACGACGACTTAATCCTATCATGAAAGAAGAGGTGAAGAAAGAAATTCTGAAGTGGCTAGATGCAGGAATCATATATCCTATTTCTGACAGTTCTTGGGTGTGCCCTGTGCAATGTGTACCTAAGAAAGGAGGTATCACTGTGGTAGCAAATGAGAAGAACGAGCTCATCCCCACTCGAACAGTCACAGGATGGAGGGTATGCATGGATTACATAAAGTTGAACAAGGCCACGAGAAAGGATCACTTCCCTCTTTCATTTATTGATCAGATGCTTGACAGGTTGGCCGGTCATGAGTATTATTGTCTTCTGGATGGCTATTCGGGGTATAATCAGATTTACATTGCACCAGAGGATCAAGAAAAGACTACCTTCACTTCTCCATTTGGCACGTTTTCTTTTCGCAGAGTTTCGTTTGGCTTATGTGGTGCACCTGCCACTTTTCAGAGATATATGATGGCTATATTCTCTGATATGACTGGAAATAATGTCGAAGTGTTCATGGACGACTTCTCCGTCTTTGGACATTCGTATGATGAATGTTTGAATAATCTTCGTGCGGTGCTCAAAAGGTGTGTGGAAACTAATTTGGTGCTCAATTGGGAAAAATGTCACTTTATGGTGCGTGAAGGCATTATTCTTGGGCATAAAGTCTCTAGCAAGGGTCTTGAGGTGGACAAAGCCAAGGTGGGAGTCATTGAAAATCTTCCACCACCTATTTCTGTGAAAGGAATCCATAGTTTTCTTGGCCATGCGGGTTTTTATCGGCGATTTATCAAGGACTTCTCGAAGATATCTAAGCCGTTGTGCAACTTGCTCGAGAAGGATGTGCCTTTCAAATTTGATGATGAATGCTTGGCGGCATTCGAGACTCTCAAGAAGAGTTTGATAACTGCACCAGTTATTACGACACCTGATTGGACATAACCTTTTGATATGATGTGTGATGCGAGTGATTATGCGGTGGGAGCAGTTCTTGGGCAGCGCAAGAATAATCTTTTTCATGTGGTCTACTATGCTAGTAAGACTCTAAATGGAGGGTAAATGAACTACACCACTATTGAGAAGGAGCTCTTGGCTATAGTCTTTGGTTTCAAAAAATTTCGATCTTATCTGCTTGGAACAAAGGTGATAGTATTCACTGATCATGCTGCCATTCGCTATTTGATCTCAAAGAAGGATTCGAATCCTAGACTTATTCATTGGGTACTCTTGCTACAGGAATTTGAGTTAGAAATCAAGGATCGAAAAGGTACTGAGAATCAAGTAGCTGACCATCTCTCTAGATTGGAGAATCCCGATTCTACTTCACATGATAAGACATTGATCAACGAATCTTTTCCGGATGAGCAGTTGTTCGCAGTTCAGGAGGAAGAGCCATGGTTCGCAGATATTGTGAACTATCTTGTTAGCAATATAATGCCTCCTAATATGAATATAGCTCAAAAGAAGAAGTTTCTGCATGAGGTGAAGTGGTACATGTGGGATGAACCATATTTGTTTAGACAAGGAGCTGACCAGATCATCAGGAGATTATCCCATTATGTGAGACGGAGGGGATATTACGAGACTGCCATTCCACAGTTTATGGTGGACATTATGGTGGTGAAAAGACAGCAGCTCGTATTCTCCAAGCAGGTTTTTTCTGGCCTACTTTGTTTAAAGATGCACATCAGTTCGTTTTAAGGTGTGATCGTTGCCAAAGAGTGGGGAATCTTACGAGGAAGGATGAGATGCCGTTAAATATGATGCTTGAAGTCGAGGTCTTTGATGTTTGGGGAATCGATTTCATGGGACCATTTGTCTCGTCCTGTAATAATTAGTACATCTTGCTGGCATTCGATTATGTCTCAAAATGGGTAGAAGTCAAGGCTCTACCGACGAATGATGCAAAGGTAGTGTTGAATTTTCTCCATAAGCAGATTTTCACAAGGTTTGGAACGCCACGAGTAATCAGAAGTGACGAGGGGTCGCATTTCTGCAACCGTAAGTTCACTTCTATGATGCAGCGCTACAATGTGAATCATCGTGTTGCTACTGCCTATCATCCGCGAACGAATGGTCAAGATGAAGTGTCTAATAGAGAGATCAAGTGCATTCTAGAAAAAGTTGTTTGTCCGTCAAGGAAGGATTGGTCTTTAAAGCTCGATGAAGCTGTTTGGGCTTATAGGACAACATACAAGACTCCACTTGGGATGTCCCCGTTTCAACTTGTTTATGGTAAATGATGTCATTTACCTGCGGAGCTTGAGCATAAGGCTTATTGAGCGTTGAAGAAGTTGAACCTTGATCTAAATGCAGCTGGAAAGAAGCGAATGCTTCAGTTAAATGAACTTGATGAATTTTGACTCCAAGCGTACGAGAACAACAAAATGTACAAGGAAAAAGTGAAAAGGTGGCACGACAGGAAGCTATCTCCTAAGTCATTCGTGCCGGGGAAACAAGTTCTTTTATTCAACTCTCGTCTCCGACTTTTTCCTGGAAAGTTGAAATCAAGGTGGTCTGGACCTTTTATTGTCAAAACTGTGTTTCCATATGGAGCGGTGGAGATTTTTGAGAATGATCCGGGCCAAGCATTCAAGGTTAGTGTTCAGTGATTGAAGCATTACTATGGGGACACAGTAAACCGGAAAGTGGTTAGTGCCGTCTTATTGTCAACTTGAGCAAGGTACTCTACGTCAAGCTAATGACATAAAAGAAGCGCTTCTTGGGAGGCAACCCAAGATTTGTGACTATAGGAACCCTTAGAAGTTAGTAACCTATCCAAAACCACAAAAAAATCAGAAAAATTGGGCAAGAAAAAATATTTTCCAGAAACCCTCTGGGCGCCCGCTCAGCTTTGCTGGGCGGCCGCTCAGGATGCTGGGCGCCCGCGCAGCTTTGCTGAGCGTCCGCTCAGCCCCCTATTGTTGGAAAATTTTTTTGCCTTCTACAAAATCCAAAAAAATCAGAAAAATTGAAAAACAAAAATATAACCCACAACCCACGATTTCTTTTCCCATAACCCATGTTTTTTCCTCACAACCCCACTCCTATTCAATTTTTAACCTTAATTCCTACCCTATATATACGTACAACTCCTCCATATACAATCCCACATACTTTCAACTTTAAAACTCTCCCCTACACTCAAAACACAACTCTTAAACACTTTTTCTCAGTTTCAATGGCACCCAAGAGATCCCGAACTATTGATAGCAGCAGCACCATTCCTACTGCTGATTCTTCGAGAAGAACTGCTGCGAGACCTCGTCTGTTTGATAGGGCTGCTGAGGAGGAGTATACTAGGCTTCTGGCTAAGCCGATTTTGAAGGAGAGGGGATTCTTACCATCGGGGAGGGATGGTGAGTTGTTGCCGATGATTGCTGAAAATGGGTAGATTTCTTTTTATGAGTCGCCAGAGGCGGTTCCGATGAGCGTGGTTCGCGAGTTTTATACGAACGCAAAGGCTGAAAAGAATGGGTTCACTGTTGTTCGTGGGCTTACAGTTGATTATCAGGCCGCGATGATTCGTCGTGTGATTGGACAGCGACAGCGGAAGCCCATGGAGGAGAATTAGAGTGAGAAGACCCCCGAGGACTTTGATTTGGATTTGATTTGTGCTACTCTCTGTTAGCCGGGCACGGTTTGGAAGTTCAAGACGGGAACTAACGAGTATTGTTCTTTTCCGGCGATTGCAATGAATAGGTATGCCCGTGCATGGAATGCCTTTATTTGTGCTAATATTCTGCCTACTTCACATGCACATGAGGTTACAGTTGAGCGAGCAAGGTTGTTATGGGGTATTTTGAATGAGGAGTATTATGTGGACCTTGGTGAGTTCATCTACCAAGGGATTTTGAAGTTTTTGAGGGGAGCGAAGCACATGAACATCCCTTATGCATCTACTGTCACGAAGCTATGCCGAGCAGTGGGAGTTCATTGGCCTTCTCTCGAGTAGCTGCAGATGCCGACCGCTTCTATTGATTCAGCGACTCTGAATGCGATGTAGGAGTGGACGGGTGGAGAGCCCGAGGAGCATGGGTTGGGTTATCGTCTTCTGGGAGGACGTTTAGCAGCTGGTGCTACCATGGCTAGGCCGGGTCGTGATGAGGCAGGCTCTTCTAGAGCTCAGGAGGGTGTTGGGATGGCTGATGCCCAGTATAGGAGGCTGTCGAGGAGGATGGATGCGATGTATGAGTCGCAGAGTAGATTCGCTCAGGAGCTCACCCTTGCACTTGGGACTGCTTTCAGAGGCCTTGGAGCTGACATCCAGTGGCCCATTTTTGGTGAGGACTCTGCTTATCCGCCTCCTGATACTCCACCCTCTGAGGGTGATGATGATGATTTCTCCAAGTAGGTATACCCTGTGTTCCTTGCTACTACCTTCACTGGGGATAGTGAAGATTTTAAGTTTGGGGGTGGTAGTTAAGGAATATTTTTATGTGTGTGTCATGTAGTTGCATATTCATGATAGTTTAGTTCATATAATTGCATATTTTTGCCATATAGTTTATTTATTTATTTTATAGCTTTATTTATCATGTCATTTAGCTCATGCATATACCATGATCCCTTTTGCGTTGCTTTACCGACTGATTTGTGATATTGATGCGAGTGTGGTGATTGCGTTAAAGTGATGTTGAGTCTTGTAGGTTGACATGCATGCTAGAAACACTTGTAATTTCACTAAGTCTTAGAGTATGCTTAAGGACTAGGTTGTTGTCATGGTTTGATGGTTTTTGAGGTTAATCTATTGATTATGCTTAGAATTTATGATAGGTTCTTAATGATAAAAGGCATGAAAAGAAAAAAATTGGAGTAAGTATTGGAATTCATTGCTAATTGTGGCTAGGCGTCAAATGGCTAGTAGCCGGCTCGTATTTTTATGCGAGTAGTCTAGGGTTGAGCAAGATGGAGCGAAACACACTTTCTCAGAAATTTGAAAAAAAAAGAGAAAAAAAATAGAGAAAAAAAAGAGAAAAGAAAAAATAAGAGTTAATGCATAATTGATCACGAGTGGGCTCTTTGGTATTCGAGTTATTAAGTTCTTAGGGGACTTTGTGCCTAGTGACCTAAGGCTTCTATAGTCTGGGATCCACTAACCTAACGCTCGCTAAATGAATTCCATTGCATAAGTCTTTTGTGGACCTCACTCATTGCACGGTTAAATAAGCATTTGTTGTTGTGTTGAATAAAAAGCATGATTCCGTAATAAGCTCCAGTGATCTTGAAGTGTTATAAGTCATTTTGTGCCTAGAATTTATTCTTCGTATAATCATGTGATTGCCTTGAGGATAGTCGAGTTATGATAATTGATCTAGTTTCGAAGCATATCTGTTAAGCATCCGCACACACCATATTTCTGGTTGTATGTTAGTTTGCATGATTTAATTGATCTTTATTCGCCTAATTGCATTTGTTAAGATGTCGTGAGTTGGTTGGTTTAGTCATTGTGAGGGGGATCGCTGCATTTCATATAGATTGCATTCATGTATGTTTTTCTTTTGTTTTTGAGTCTGTGACGCTTGAGGACAAACATCAATTTAAGTTTGAGGGTGTGATAAGTGGCATTTTATACCACTTAGAACGTCTTATAATGGCTTGAATTGATGTCTTGAAATCAAGTATTTTGTGTATTTGATGCATGTTTCTAGTGTTTGTACATATCAGGGTATTACTTATATTTGTGGAGAGGTTTCATCAGGAATAAGCCTAGGTATGTGCTTGGTATTGGAAGTGGGAAGTTAGGAGCAGAACGCAGCAGAAAACGGGAGCAGAATAATAATTTTTCCAGTAAGGTGATGGGCGCCCGCTCAGCCTGGCTGGGCGGCTGCTCAAGAAGCTGAGCGTCCGCTCAGGATTGTTGGGCGGCCGCTCAGGGGCGTAAATTAAAATACTGATTTTTAGAATCCTGATTCTGTTGGACTTCTGACTTCTGAGATAGCTGGGACTTGCGGGGCTTCTATATAAGTAGTTTTCAGAGACGTTTCACATATGAATCGTGGTATCAATCAAGGAGTAAGGAGAGAAGGAAGAAGACCGTTTTAGCACATCGCAACGAAGAAGAGGAAGCATACATTTTCTTGTGATTCTTTTATTCGTTGTATCAGTGGATGCTAGTTTTATTTACTTTGAACCTTATTACTCTTGTGACGTACTCTAGTTTTAATAAGTATTTTTATTAGTTATTCTTGTGTGTTATTATCATGTTTTTATATGAACCCATGGTGAGGATGAGTTCTATCATGGGCTAATCGTGATCATGGGGTCGTAACGAATTTACTATGGTTCTTTAGTTAGTTATTTAATATCTTAGTGTGTGATGATTATATGATATCTAGCATAGGTTGCGCTTATTCGTCTTATGTGCGTCACGAACATATAAGATGGGTTGTTAATCTCTTGTGAAGCGACAATGGATCTTGAGGTTTAGAACTTGCCATGCTAGCATAGGTTCATGTATGTGTATGCATGATTAGTGGGTAACTCTAACCGTTTTACTTTCCCTGTGTAATCATAAGGAATAACTTGTGCTTAAATCGTTATGTTATCAAATTCTGTAGACATATAGGGTCTCAATATAATTGATGTCTATTCAACTTCTATCTTAATTGTGGATGTTTGGTAGAATGGTATTAGTACAACGAAAGTTGGCTTTTATCAGTTTCGTGTTGTTCGATTAATATCATCACCGTTACATGCTAAGGGTAATAACAATAACTATTAAAGGAAGTAGTAATGAAGTTATGATCTTATGTGTGTTTAATATTGTTAATTCAAGTGTCAATTAAGTGTTTAATTCTCGTAGTTAATTATAGTTAATAATTAGTTAATCAAATCTAAGTGTTATTGTCTTGACATTGAGAAGTAAGCATACATTGGTGAGTAAGTGTAATTGAACATAATTAGTCTGAGTCTCTGTGGGAACGAACTAGAATTTATTCTATATTACTTGTGAATGCGTATACTTGCATAAATTATTAGCGAGTGTTTTGAGCCTAACAAAAGTCAAAGACAGTTGCACTTAAAGCTGAGGAGGAATCTCCTAAAGTGGTTATCTCAAAGAGGGGCAAAGGAAAGGTTCTCATCATACAGTCTGATTCAGAGTCATCATATTCTGATGATGATGATTCAGAATCTGAAAATTTATTTGAAGTAGATGTTGATACAGAGATGATGCAACTGTGTGCTCTTATGGTGAAGGGTATCACAAAGATAACCTACAAGAAATTCAGAAAGGGTAAGAAGTTTTCCAGGAAAGGTGGACGTTTTAAAAAGAAAGGGTTCAGAAAGACTGAAGGCAAAGGAGGAAAGTCTGACAGAGGAGACAACTCAAATGTCAAATGCTACAATTATGGTGAAAGAGGCCACATCTCTCCTGACTGCAAGAAAGTAAAAGGTGATAAAGGCCAGTCACTTATCACAAAGAAGAAAAACTGGGCAGACACTTCAGATTCTGAAGAAGAGGTGAACTATGCTTTGATGGCAAATGCTATAACGACTCGTGTATTTTTGAATTATTTAAATATGTGATTATATAAATTATTAAATAAATAAAATATGTGTATTGGTTTTGACCGCTATGTGTCGTTGATTATCATCTATGTGTGATTTATGGTGTACCAGGTTGTCCCCGTGATTAATTATGGAGTCGTATTGAATTGTTTTCAATTTCAAAAGTGGATTTAGTGCAAATTTAATGGCATAAATATTTGGAATGTCTTTAAAATTGTTTTTATGGTTCTATAATTATAATAATTATTTTTGGGATTTTATAAAATTTAGAAATCAATATTTTATTAATTATTTATTTTTAAATGATTTTCTGATTGTGTTTATTTGTAAAATCCATATTTAATTCCAAAATTATTCAAAAATCACAAAATTCATATTTTACTAAGTTTATAATATTCTGAGAATTTTAAAATTATTTTGGAAATTTTTGGGATTAATTTTACCCGCTCGTTGATTCGCTTAATTGTTAAATGTGGGTATAAAGTGTGTTTTAGAATTTTTTTTAAAATCTTGAAAATTATGTTTTTATAAAGTTCGGGATGTTTATAAAATTTTAAGAGTATTTTGGTAATTTTGCGGGCTTTCGCTACCCGTGTACTCAGTCGTTAAAATAGTGTAGTGCAAGCGAACCGGTCTTCGCGGGGAATAGTTATCAGTCCAATTACACGTGTCTAATTCTTATGAATTAGAATACACGTGTTATATAGGGTGTGGACAACAGTTTATTCAGAAAAGAAAAAGAAATCAACCCTTCCTCCATGTTCATCATTTTCGGTTCAATCTTTCTCCAGTCTCTCGTTTTTTTTTCTTTTCCTTTTGATTTCTCGATCACCCTTCTTCTTCCTCGTTTCTCTTCCTGTACTTAGGTGAGTTCCGGCCGTTTCGAACTCCGACCATAATCGTTATTCTAGCTACTGATCTTGGATCCAAGTTTTGTTTTGCTGATTATGTCTATATATATATATGCATGTATGTGTGTGTAGTTGCGTATTCAGTTGTGGGCGTATCTGTTTGCTTCGTGTGTTGGTTGTCTGGTTGCCGCCGTCTGGCTTTCCGGAAAGGCGGCCGGATGTGCGGGCGTTGTCCGTGCGTGGCTTGATGTTTTGATTGTGATGTTTATTTCTTTTAGTTTCTCTGAATTTCGGATTAACTGAAATAGAAATTTGAGTGATTATTTTGAATTACTTGATTAACTTCTGAAGATTCGGGGTAGATATTTAAAATATTTATTCGGATTATTTGGAATAAAATTTCATAATTATTCGTATTATATTTTTGAAAATTATGAGTTAATCAGTGAAATACGCGTTGGAAACCCAAAATTAATCGGGTACCCGCGAGTTTTACCGCCGTCAGCGATGAATTTTGATGAGCTGATGGTGGACTGTGATGACACGATTCTGAGTCCTAACATTTTTTTTAAAATAAATAAAATTCGTGTTATGTTTTTAGTCTGGGTCGAATTAGTTAATTAGTAAATATTATATTGGGATGGTTGAATTGGTTGTGATTATTGAATCGTATCCGGTAATTATCGGGACATCAAGCGAATATATATAAATATATGAGCATATGTTTTATACGAAACCTGATTGTATGTTGTGATGAAACGTTTAACCAAATCCAATAACCCTAATTTCATACAAGGATAAGTATATGTGTTTTTCAAAAACGAACACTGAAGCGAGATTTGAATATATGAATCTTGTATGTTACGTGTACTATAGTAATGTATATGAGTACGAGTAGGGATTGTTATCGATTGGATAAAATTGGTATCGAGGATATGTCAAGCATAACTGAGTGTCTAACATAGAGTATTTCGCCCTTGTAGGTTCTAGTCGGGAAACCGAAAGTGGACGTTGGACTAAAGATGACCTAGTAGTCAGTCGACGAGCTCCGGAGAGTTTCAACAGAAAAACCTGAGTGTCGAAGTCGAATCCAATGGGATCTAGTAGTTGGACGTTAAAGCCTGAGCGACAGAGTCGGCTCAGAGTAGTTCAGTAATAGTTGTAAAGCCCTGTAAGGCAAGTACTTCTGAATTTTTCTTCGAGATATATCGCAAATATTTTTGAACTATTTCATAACATGTCGCTATTATTCAAAATAACTCTTATTTTTATATTGCAAGTGCTTTAAGCTATTGAAAGGCATATGTCATAGCCTATTTGTTTATTCGAGGATTTAAACTCAACTCAATTAAGAATGTAACAAGTAAATAGTGGTTCTATCGTTAGAGAGATCTCTCATAGTAACATATGTCAAAGGATTAAGTAACATTGTTCGTCTACAGACTTGATGACTTAATTCACTGGAAGAAGCTCAAGAAATTGATTAAGCCTCAGTGATATAAATCAAGATTGCGGATTTAATCAAGTGACAGAGATCTCGTCAGGGTATCAATTAATTACAAGGATTTAGTCTGAAGAAAATCAAGAGTATCAAAGTCAAGGCATGAAGAAACGTCACGGAAGTTAGTCACTCATGAACCAGACAATACATCGAGTGTCAACATTGAAGTGATGGAATTGATTCGTAATTGACAGAGATTTTCAGAGGAATGGTTGCTGCTCAAGATTAGTATTAATTCTCTATTAATTAATTAAGTCATATAATTTAATTAAGAAAATAAATTATATCTACAAAGATTAATTTATTGATTAATTGAATTAATTGATTAATTAATTCAGAATTAATTGATTAATTAATTCAGAATTAATATTAAGGTTTTTCAGAATTTAAATTGGATTAAAATCTATTTAAATTCAACAAGTCAATCTGATTGTACTAATATGACAATCAGTATGACAATTGATAGTCATACCGAAAGTCATGCTAGTACAAATAATTGTCTTGCCGAAAGTTACACTGGGAAGAGGATAGTCTTGCTAGTTCATTTGATAGTCCTACCGAAAGTCTTACCAGTTAAAAGGATTGTCATGCTGAGCCAAAAGAATTGTCTTGCCAAAAGTCTTACTGATTCAATAGAAGTGTTTTGTTTACAAAACCAACAGAAGCAGATCATTCAACAGATAGCAGAGTATTAAATATCATTCAGCAGAACACAGAACAAAAGAAACCTGTAGAGAGTTTATTGCAAATTCACAGATCATTTATTTCTAGTATTTATTGTTAAATCCAATCCACTAGAAATACCTTTCTTGTTCTTGTGTAACTATCTAGCGGATCGAAATCCCTAGAACTTAATCTCAAATCGCTTTTAGCATTTGATCTTTTTATTGCAAAAATAGAAAAAGTTCATGTCGAATTTATTCTAGATTTGTGATAATTGATTTGAGATTAATCCCTTGTAAACGATACCTTTGTTGTAACACCTTTCAAGTTTAATAATAATTTATTTAACTTGAATCTTGTTTCACTTTTTTATTCCGCATTTTATTCGATTAAACGGTATTGTTTGTATTCAACCCCCCTTCTACAAACATATTGAGACCTAACAATTGGTATCAGAGCCTTCTGATTAACGAACAAATCAAGATCCTAGACTTTTGTGTTTCTTTCACTTCTTGAATTTTTATTTACTCAAAAATTCATAATCACTACACAAAAAGTTGGAACCGTTAAAATTCCACTATTCGATAAAGAAAATTATGTTATGTGGAAGAAGAAGATGCTATTGTTTTTACAAGTTACAAATTCCAAATATCTGGAAGTGTTAAAGAAGGGTCCTAAAATTCCGATGGTTATTGAACCAGAGGTAATAGAAAATGATGTGGTGATTACCAAAGCAAGAACTTATGTGAAAGATCCTGAGGATTTTTCTCCTGCTGAAAAAGAAGAAGCCTCCCTGGATTCTAGCCTTCAATTAATTTTAGTAGATTCCCTTGATCCATTAATGAATAGACATGTGATGAACTGTAAAGATTCCAAACATATATGGGAAACTATTGAGGTTATTAATGAAGGCACAGAGGAAGTTAGGGAGAACAAGTTAGAAATCCTAACCTCTGAGTATAAATACTTTAAATCCAATCCAGGAGAAGGAATCACTGAAGTGTTTGAGAGGTACAATGCATTGATCAACAACCTGAACATTAATGGTAAATACTATTCCATCAGGGAGGTCAACAAAAAGTTCCTTTTAACACTGCCAACTCATCTCGAACATAGAATCACTGCCATTAGAGAAGCAAGAGATCTGAGTGAGATTTCTTTGGAAAGGCTCTATGGTATGTTAAAGACTTATGAGTTGGAGCAGATTCAGCAGAAGGAAGTTTACGGGAAAGGAAGAGTGGTCAGCACGTCTACTACTCTAGTAGCTGATGAACAACAACAACAACCACAATATCAACAACAATCTCAACAGTCAGAAAGAATGGTACTGTCTTCCAAGGTTGAAGAAAATGTGATAGTAGAAGAATTTGATCCTCCTACTACAAATCAATCAGGAGATGATTTTTATTCCTTGGAAGAACTGGAGCAATTGGAGGATGAGTCAATGGCCCTGATTGTCAAGAGATTCTCAAATGTTAGATTCAAAAGGAATCCCAAGTTCAAGTACAAGTCCAACTACAACAGATTCCAGAAAGGTGGATCTTCATCCTCTAACACCAGCAGTGGTGGGTACAAAATAGGGATGGTTGATCGAAGCACCATTCGATGCTTCAACTGCAATGAGTTGGGACACTTTGCCACAAAATGCTGGAAGCCAAAACAAGTTAGGAAGAACTCTTATGATTCTAATCAGAAGAGTAAATCTGAAACTGCTTACCTGGCAAAGGGAAGAAGCTGGGATGATACTGACAGTGAAGATGAAGAAGTTGGGAATCTTGCTCTCATGGCTAGTGATGCAAACACCTCATCGTCAAGAAAAGAGGTAAAATTTACTGATGCTGAATTAGTTTATCATCTAGGAGGTTCCTTAGATTGTGCTCGTCGTGATAATGAATTATTAAATCAACAAATCAAAGACCTTGAGAAAGAGGTCAATGAATTAAGACTTGTGCACATTAATCAAGATAAATTAAAAGAACAAGTATCTTTTCTAGAGAATAGAGTTGACTGTTATAGACAACTCGAAACTATTCCCAAAGACAAGATCACCGGTCTTGAGGCTAAGGTTAAAGCTTACTTTAATTCTTGTTCGAAGTCCAAAGAGTTTTATAATAAGCAAGCTGTTAATCAAACATCTGGAATAGTTTATGATTACAATGTTGCTATTGGAAAATTAGGCATAAACTCCCCTCCTCATGTCTGTGCTAAAGACAGGGAAGTACCACATGTGCTTAAGGGTGTTGATGAACCCCTCTATAAAGAATCAATTGCTGAACCATTTGATGAGACCTCATTTATTATTCAAGAAAAAATCCGTGCTGAAGATCATGCTAATTAGAAAGCTGTCTCCAAGTCAAGTGTGTCAAAGGTTCCAGTCAAAGTTGTGAAAGCAACTGAGACTAACTCAGACACACATGAGTTGGATAACACAAATGCCATGTCTACCATGCATAAGTTGACTATTGTTAATCCCTCTCATAAAGCATGTGCTGTTCCTGATTGTATGTCTTGTGCTTTTAATTTGATGTATGCTTATTTTAATGGTAAGCATGTTTCTAATGATAAGACTACTCCTCGTCAGTATGTGAATAATAGGAACATTGATAGGTCTAAGACTGCTAGTCCTCCTAAAGCTAGAAAGGAGACATTTGTGCCTAAGCCTAAACAGAAATTTGTCAAGGCTGTTCACAAGGTCAAATGTCCAATCATTGAGAAAGTTGAGAACATTAAAATTAAGAATGTTGTTTTTCCTGATAAAGGCCAATTTTACAAGTATGCCGGACCCGGCCAAGCTTGGGTTCCGAAGAAGGTCTAATCCATTTGTATTGTAGGGCATTAAACAGGTACAACCGGTAGTGTGAATTCTTGACAACGGATCGTCAAGACATATGACCGGAGATAGAGCCCTGCTATCAAATATGGTTGAGAAAGCTGGCCCAGTGGTTACCTTTGGAGATAACAGCAAAGGTTTAACGGAGGGATATGGCTGTTTGCTAGCTGAAAATGTTATCATTGAAAATGTGTATGTTGTGCAAGGACTTGAACACAATCTGCTTAGCATTAGTCAGTTCTGTGACAACGGCTACAATGTTTTATTCGACAAGCTGAAGTGTCAGATTCTGCACAAGAAAAATGAAAAACCCTCCTTGATGGGAATCCAGAAAGGAAATCTGTTCGTAGCTGACATGAACTCTGGAAGCAATCCTGAAGTCAATTGTTTCTATGCAAAGGCATCGTCAGATGAGAGTTGGCTATAGCACAAGAGACTTTCTCATCTCAATTTCAAAACAATGAATTCTCTTGTCAAAAGAGAATTGGTCAGAGGTCTGCCTCAGCTGGAATTCTCCCCAGAAGGACTATGTGAGGCTTGCCAGAAAGGAAAGTCAAATAAAGTAAGTCACAGAGGCACTGACACATCCTCCATAACTGGTGTTCTGTAATTATTGCACATGGATTTATTTGGACCAGTTAATGTCCTTTCGATGTCAAAGAAGTGTTACTGTCTTGTGATAGTTGATGACTATTCCAAGTATACGCGGGTTTTATTCCTTCACTCTAAGGATGAAACACCACAAGTTGTGATTGATCATATCAAGTTGATCGAGTTAGATTCTAATGTCCCTGTTAGAGCAATAAGGTCAGATAATGGAACAGAATTCAAAAATTCACTTCTCAATGGATTCTGTACAGACAAAGGGATTACCAGACAATTTTCAGCTCCTAGAACCCCTCAGCAAAATGGAGTGGTAGAAAGGAAGAATCGTACATTGATTGAAGCTGCAAGAACGATGTTAAGTGAATCAGGTCTTCCAATGTACTTTTGGGCTGAAGCTGTCAATACTGCATGTTATACTCAGAATCGAACTCTAATCAACAAAGACTTCATGAAAACTCCTTATGAGATTTTGAATGAACAGAAACCTTCTATCAAATACTTTCATGTATTTGGTGCCATATGCTTCGTGCTCAAGGATGGAGATGATCGTCATGGTAAATTCGAGGCAAAGGCATATGAGGGTATTTTTGTTGGATATGGAAGAAGATCATACAGAGTGTATATCATTGATCAACACAAAGTAACTGAAAGTGTCAATGTTACATTTGATGACACTAAACTCCCTAGTATCCAAACTGAAGATCCTTCTGAGAAACTGAAGTTTGATGATATGTCAGATTCAGAATCAGAACATGGTCAAGAACTTAAGATTATTGCTGGTGAAGAACCTGTCAATCATGATGATACTCAAGGTAATGGTGATGGAAACTTTGGCAATAATGGAGATACCACTGCTACTAATGGAGAATCTTCAAGTCAACATGGCAACAACTCAGGGGGAGATGCTGAAGGATCAACTAGTAGGACACAACATCCCAATGAATTTAAAGGCGAATCATCAAGATCAAATCTTCCAAGAAAGACTGTCTGGAATAAAGCTCATCCTTTTGAGTTAATTATTGGTGATCCAGATGTTGGAGTCAGAACTAGACGTGGATTTCTTTCTAAGATGGAACCTAAGAAGATTGAGGAAGCACTGACTGATCCAGATTGGGTGATTGCTATGCAAGATGAACTCAATCAGTTTGAACATCAACAAGTCTGGAAACTGGTACCTAGACCTACACACAAGAAAGCTGTTGGTACTCGGTGGGTATTCAGGAATAAACTAGATGAAGATGGTGTGGTTACAAGAAACAAAGCAAGACTGGTAGCTAAAGGGTATTCTCAAGCTGAAGGCATTAATTATGATGAAACCTATGCTCCAGTGGCTAGACTAGAGGCCATCAGGATATTTCTGGCATTTGCAGCATTCTCTAACTTTAAAGTTTATCAAATGGATGTCAAGAGTGCCTTTCTGAATGGAAAGTTGGATGAAGAGGTATATGTAGAGCAACCTCCTGGTTTTGAAGATCCAGATCATTTGGATTTTGTCTACTTTCTTTTCAAGGCTATCTATGGACTCAAACAGTCTCCGAGAAAATGGTATGACACTCTCTCTGAATTTCTTATTGAAAATAGCTTTATTAGAGGTGTCATAGACAAAACTCTCTTTTCTAAAAAGCATAAGAATGATACAATATTAGTCCAAGTCTATGTGGATGATATAATATTTGGGTCTACTAATGATAATCTCTGCAAGAGATTTGCTAAGTTAATGCACATCAAATTTGAAATGAGCATGATGGGAGAGCTGAAGTTCTTTCTTGGATTACAAGTAAATCAAAGGTTAGATGGAACTTTTATTTGTCAATCCAAGTATCTCAAGGAACTCCTCAAAAAATACAATCTAGAGGATTCTGCATCAGCAAGGACTCCGTCAACTACAGCTGTCAAGCTTGGACCATGTGAAAACTCCATTAAGGTAGATGTCACAAGCTACAGAGGTATGATTGGCTCGTTACTCTAACTTACTGCAAGTAGACCAGATATTATGTATGCTACATGCTTATGTGCAAGGTTCCAAGCGGATCCTAGAGATATTCATCTCATTGCTGTTAAACGAATCTTAAGATATCTTAAGGGAACACCAAATCTAGGTATTTGGTACCCTAAATAATCTGGTTTTAACCTTGTTGGATATACAGATTCAGATTACGCAGGAAGTGTTGTTGATAGGAAAAGCACCTCAGGGAGTTGTCAATTCCTAGGTAGCAGACTAGTCTCATGGTACAGCAAGAAACAGCAAACAGTTTCAAATTCAACAGCCGAGGCTGAATATATTGCTGCTGGAAGCTGCTGTGCTCAGATCTTGTGGATTAGGAATCAGCTACGGGACTATGGTTCTGTATTGAATAAAATACCTATTCTATGTGATAATACAAGTGCAATAGCCATCACCAACAACCCTGTGCAGCATACAAGGACCAAGCACATTGACATCATGTATCATTTTATTAGAGAGCACGTCATGAATGGTACTGTTGAACTATTTTTTGTTCCAAGAGAAGAACAAATAACAGATATTTTCACTAAACCTCTTGATGAATCCACATTTACCAAATTAGTTGGTAAATTGGGTATGTTGAATAGCTTTAGTGATTAAACGTGTGAATATCTGAAATCTGTTCTTGAGTGAATTTACAAATGAATTTTTCATAAATGAAAAATTCATTTGCAAATTTATTTTATCATTTTCCAAAATTTCTTTCTTATTTCTATATAATTTTTATTATCTTATCTTATTTATTTACTCAATTTGTTAATTTTAATGTCTCAGAATATTTTATTTTCTCTAAAAATATTTTTCTATGAATTTTATTTGCTAAAATTCAAAAGAAATCTATTTTTGGACTGAAAATATAATTATCTCTGAAATATTTTAATTATGTAAATATTTTCTGCCATATTCATTTCAGTTTTCTGTAATTGTAATATTTTCTATATTCTGTGTTTTTATGTGTTTTTAACTGAAATTACAATCGGCAAGACTATTACAATTGTCTTGCTGAAAGTCATTCCAGTTTAACAGTTTTTATTTTTAATTATTCAGTATATTTTATATAAATACTTAATTTATTTTATACTAGAATGACAATCGGCAAGACAATTGAAATTGTCTTGCTGAAAGTCATTCCAGTTCAAATACGTGTTTGTTTTTAATTCAGTTTAATTTTATAACTTGCAAGACAATCGATATGACTATTGATTGTCATGCCAATAATAAAATTAATATCAGATATTTTATGTTTTATTTTGTACTGGTATGACAATCGGTATGACTATCAGATTGTCATACCAGTTATATATTATTACTATGTTTGTTTTTTGTTTTTGTTTTTGTTTTTTTTTATTTTTGTTTTGTTTTTGTCTTCTCAAATTGCCTGGTATGACAATCGGGAAGACAATCGGTATGACTTTCCTCGATTGTCATACCAGTTGTCTTCTTAAACATTTTTTTTGTTTTGCAAATCATTCAGTTCAGTTTTTCTTCAAAATTTCAACAGTCTTCATTTTTTCTCTCTCGTTTTTTTTTCAATCTCTCTCTCTATTCGATCAAACTCAAAACCATCTCCATTGTCTTCCTTGCTCGAGTTTTTACTCAGCAAACTAAAACATTACTCCTGTGATATATACATACACGTATATACATACAGAAGTGCTGTCGATTTTTTTTTAAAAAAAAATCAGTTTGTGTTTGTTTGATTTTGGGTATTTTTATTTTAATTTTGTTTGGTGTCTTGTGCGTTTTTCAAATCTGCTTTTGTGAGTTAAGAAATTTAACGAGATACATTTCTTTCTAAATTTTTCGAATATAATTGATTTAATTCGAATTGTTAAATTAATTTAATTAATTCAAATTTTCTTAATATTACTCTTAAAATTCTGAAAGTGTGTGTCTTATTATTATTTTTAAAATGGCTCTCAATTTCCAAATTGTTTCGCATAATCTTGTTGGTTATTTTAATCCAGATAAATGTGATGTAGAAAAATTTAAGCCATGGATTAGATTTTTAAATGACCATTCGATTGTTAGCTCTGCTATTAAATCAAATGTGATTTTAAATGTTGATCTGCTCAGACTGATTTGCACAACCTCTACTGTGGCCGATGATTTTAAATCTTTTTCATTCATCGTGACAAACACACAGTATGTGGTTGATGAAACAGTCGTCAATCGAGCGTTAAATTTTCCTATGGACAATTTCTGTAATTTGCCCTCTGAAAATGATATTTCAAACTTTTTCCATGCTATTCACTATCAGGGGGTAATTAATTTAACCAAGTTATCAAAATCCAATTTGGTTTCTGAATGGGACATTTTCTTCGATACTCTTTCTAAAGTGTTTGCCAACTGCACTAAATCCAACTTTCACAACATCACTTCCATTCTGCAGTATATTGGTCTTGCGGTTGTTTTCAATCAAAGGATCAATTTTGGAAAACTACTTTTACCCATTCTTTTGAGACGTCTCACTACTATTTTATGTGATCATTCTACAAATCGTAGGGTCTCGTGTTACTATGCTCGTTTTCTCATGCTCATAGCAGAACATATTCTCTCACCTGAGCATAAAGCCCTTTTTGCTAACTCCTCAGTAACCGAACCCCCTCCAGTAAGCAAAAAGATTTACACCCGCCAAGACACAACTTTCAAATTTATGCAAGTTCCAGTACTTGTATCTGCTTTCATGGCCACTTATATTCCCTTACCTATCTTCAATCTTCCCGGTCATGAACAGCAAGCTCAACCTCCAGTGGTTCAAACCACCCAGGCTCAAACATCAGATGCTCTTCCTCTACAGGTAATAGTTCCTCAAACTCAACCTATTCCTACTTCTGTTGAAAGACCCCCAGTGGTTGATAGGATTGACCATGAAGTTATAGAACCACAGCTTCAATCCCAGGTCATAGAGCCAAACACAGAGTCACAAGCTATCTCAACCTCTCCCCCACTGTCTAAAATGTTGCCTAGAAGGTTAGTAGGAAGTAGTTTGTTAGTGGATGTGAATGAATCCTCAGCTCTGCCTCCACCCAAGAAAAGGAGAACATTTACTGAGGCATCTGAAAGCCCATCCTTGTCCTCCCAACAGGACATGGACTTTGAAATGGCCACTGAACAGTTACTAGAAATATTCTCTCAACAGGATGAATCTATTGAAATTCGCCATAGGGCCATGGCATCCTATACTGAGTCAAGCACAATTTCATTACTCACAATGGAAGCATACAGACCAGTAGATGATACTCAGGACACGGAGCGAGGAGTGAACATAGAGTCGGTTACAGTGCCTGCCATAGTTACGGCAGAAGAGCAGTCACATGCTTCTGAGGGAAAATCTGACTCTCAGCCACCTTTAATAGAGTCATTTTCTCCCCTCCCAGATCCAACACCTCTGGCTCCCTCACGGGATTCTCCACTCGCAGATTTATCTGGAGAAAGTGGAGGGCAACTCGGTCAATCTATCCTTGAAGCAATTCAGACATCTATTTCACATGAAATGATAGGCTTGACTGAGGATCGGGACTCGCGAATTCCCATTGCACCACCATTGACCTCTCTTGAAGAGGCTAGGGTGATTTTAACTGCAGGTACAGAAGATCAGCATCAGGAAGACTCCTCACGAGCAATTATATTGAGAGATACACAAGCACGTGAGTTGAGTGAATCAAACAGGAGAGATATTCAGGTGAGCGCACACACAGACACAAACACTGAAAATCTGTTAGCTCAAATTGCTGATCTCAAGGAACAACTTGCAAAAAGTCAGGCTGAAGCTCAATCATTCAAAGCACAAGTGGTTGAACGGTCTTCTTCTTCCACCTCTGTCAATAATCAGCTGGCTCTCATCAGGACTGAAATATCAGATCTGAAGACATCTGTTGTACCAAAGCTTAACTCAATCCAGGCATCTCCAACGTTATCAGCTGACGACATTTCAAACTTCTGCTCTCTACATACAAGAATGACTTTTCTTGAAGACTTGGTTGAAATGAATCATTCACTGGATTCCTCCAGATTTATGAATATAGAGACGGGTATGGAACATCTGAATGAAGGGATGAAGCACTTGTACTTCATGATCAAAAATTCTCACTGTCCCAATGAAGAATAAAGGACTTTCTTTGAATGGCCGTCTGGTGGAGGCTCAGGCTCGGGAGGTGATGGAGGTCATGGAGGATCTAAGGGAAACTCTGTAGAGGATTCCTCAACTAAGGGGGAGAAGAAAGGGAGAAGTGAAAAGGGAAAAGAAAAAGATTTGTCTGCTGGAGTCACAGGGAAGCCTGATGATATCTACTATAGTGGAGAACATGATTGTAAGTCATATGTCATAGCCTATTTGTATATTCGAGGATTCAACTCAACTCAAATAAGAATGTAATAAGTAAATAGTGGATCGACCGTCAGAGAGATCTCGCAAAGTAATATCTGTCAAAGGATTCAGAAACAAGGTTCATCTACAGACTTGAGGAGTTAATTCACTGGAAGAAGTTCAAGAAGTTGATCATGCCTCAGTGATATAAATCAAGATCGTGGATTTAATCAAGTGACAGAGATCTCGTCAGAGTATCATTAATTACAAGGATTTAATATGAAGAAAATCAAAGTGTCAAAGTCAAGACATGAAGAAACGTCACGGAAGTTAGTCACTCATGAACCAGACAGTACATCGAGTGTCAACATTGAAGTGGTGGAATTGATTCATAATTTTCAGTGATTCTCAGAAGATCTGCAGAAGAATGGTTGCTGCTCAGGGTTAGTATTAATTCTCTATTAATTAATTAAGTCATATAATTTAATTAAGTAAATAAATTATATCTGCAAGGATTAATTTATTGATTAATTAAATTAATTGATTAATTAATTCAGAATTAATTTTAGGAATTTTCAGAATTTTAATTGGATTAAAATCTGCATTAAATCAGCAAGACAATTGAAAATGAACTAGCATGACAATCAGGATTGTCATACCGATTGTCATGCTAGGCCATTTTCAATAGTCTCACCAAAAGTTACACTAGGAAGGAGATTGTCATGCTAGTTCATTCTGATTGTCATGCTAGTTCATTCAGATTGTCTTGCTAGTTCAATCCATTGTCCTACCGATTGTCTTGCTGAGCTCAGGATTGTCTTGCCAGTTCAATTCTATTCTGTTGATTAAAAAGAAGCAGACAAGCAGCAGTTAAAATTATCCATCCAATACACAAGTCAAAAACAAGAACACAGCAGCCGCAGCAAATATTTCATTTTTCATCTGCTTACTTCAAGATTAAATTTCTAGTTTGTAAAGTTAAATCCAATCAACTAGAAATCATTCTCTTGTTCTTGTGTAACAATCTAGCGGATCAAAATTCCTAGAACTTAATCTCAAATCGCGTTTAGCATTTGATTCTAATTATTGCAAAAATAGAAAAAGTTCATGTCGAATTTATTCTAAATTTGTGATAATTAATTTGAGATTAATTCCTTGTAATCGATACAGTTGTTGTAACACCTTTCAAGTTTAATAATATTTTTATTTAACTTGAATTTTGTTTCACATTTTTTATTCCACATTTATTCGATTATTTGGTACTGTTTGTATTCAACCCCCCCTTCTACAAACAAATTGGGACCTAACAATTGGTATCAGAGCCTTCTGATTAACGAACAAATCAAGATCCTAGACTTTTGTGATTTTTCAACTCCTTGAATTTTTATTTATTCAAAAATTCATAATGACTTCACATAAAGTTGGAACCGTTAAAATTCCACAATTTGATAAAGAGAATTATATCATGTGGAAGAAGAAGATGCTATTATTTTTACAAGTTGCAAATCCCAAATATTCAAACTTGTTAAAGAAGGGTATAAAAACTCCGATGGTTATTGAACCGGAGGTAATAATAGATGGTGTGGTGACTACTGAAGCTAGAACCTATCCAAAAGAGCCTGAAGATTTTACTCCTGCTGAGAAGGAAGAAGCCTCCTTGGATGCCAGCCTTCAATTAATATTAATTGATTCCCTTGATCCCTTGATGAACAGACATGTGATGAACTGTAAAAATTCTAAACACATGTGGGAAACTATTGAGGTAATTAATGAAGGCACAGAGGAAGTTAGGGAGAACAAGTTGGAAATCCTAACCTCTGAATATGAACATTTCAAATCAAATTCAGGAGAAGGAATTACTGAAGTGTTTGAGAGGTACAATGCGTTGATCAACAACCTGAACATCAATGGAAAGTATTATTCAATCAGGGAGGTCAACAAAAAGTTCCTTTTAACACTGCCAGCTCATCTTGAACATAGAATCACTGCCATTAGAGAAGCTAGAGATCTGAGTGAGATTTCTTTGGACAGGCTCTATGGAGTGTTAAAAACCTATGAGTTGGAGCAGATTCAACAGAAGGAAGTCTATGGGAAGGATAGAATGGTCAGCACATCTACTGCACTTGTAGCTGAAGGTCAACAACAACAACAATCTCAACAGTTAGAAAGAATGGTACAGTTTTCCAAGGGTGAGGAAAATGAGTTAGTAGCAGAATATGATCCTCCTACTACAAATCAATCAAGTGATGATTTTTATTCCTTGGAAGAGCTGGAGCATTTGGAAGATGAATCAATGGCCCAAATTGTCAAGAGATTCTCCCATGTCAGATTCAGGAGGAATCCCAAGCTTAAGTACAAGTCCAACTACAACAAATTCCAGAAAGGTGGATCTTCATCCTCTAACACTAGCAGTGGTGGGTACAAAACATGGATGGTTGATCGAAGCACCATTAGATGCTATAACTGCAATGAGTTGGGACACTTTGCCACAGAATGTAGGAAGCCAAAGCAAGTAAGAAAGAACTCTGAAAGGGATTATCTGGCAAAGGGAAAAAGCTGGGATGATACTGACAGTGAAGATGAAGATGAAGGAAATCTTGCTCTTATGGCTATTGATGGAAAAGCTTCATCGTCAAGAATAGAGGTAAAACTTTCTGATGCTGAAATGGTTTATCATCTAAGAGGTAACTTAGATTGTGCACGTCGTGATAATGAACTGTTAAGTTTACAGATCACAGACCTTGAGAAAGAGGTCAATGAATTAAGACTTGTGCACATTAATCAAGACAAATTAAAAGAACAGGTATCTTTTCTAGAGAATAGAGTTGACTGTTATAGAAAACTCGAAACTATTCTCAAAGACAAGATCACCGGTCTTGAGACTAAGGTTAGAGCCTACTTCAATTCTTGTTCGAAGGCTAAAGAGTTCTACAGTAAGCAAGCTGTTAATCAAACATCTGGAATAGGTTATGATTACAATGCTGCTATTGGAGAATTAGGCATAAACTCCCCTCCTCATGTATGTGCTAAAGGGAGGGAAGTACCACATGTGCTTAAGGGTGTTGATGAACCCCTCTATAAAGCATCAATTGCTGAACCATTTGATGCGACCTCTTCTGTTATTCAAGAAGAAATACGTGCTGAAGATCTTGCTAATGAGAAGGTTGTTTCCAAGTCAAGTGTGTCGAAAGTTCCAGTCAAAGTTGTGAAAGCAACTGAGACTAACTCAGACACACATGAGTTGGATAACAAAAATGCCATGTCTACCATGCATAAATTGCCTGCTGTTAATCACTCTCATAAAGCATGTGGTGTTGCTAATTGTATGTCTTGTGCTTTTAATATGATGTATGCTTATTTTAATGGTAAGCATGTGTCTAATGATAAGACTACTCCTCGTCAGCATGTGAATAACAAGAAGCATGATAGGTCTAAGACTGCTAGTCCTTCTAAGGCTAGAAAGGAGACATTTGTGCCTAAGCTTAAACAGAAATTTGTTAAGGCTGTTTACAAGGTCAAATGTTCAGTCATTGAGAAAGTTGAGACAATTAAAATTAAAAATGTTGTTTTGCCTGACAAAGGACAGTTCTACAAGTATGCCGGGCCCAACCAAGTTTGGGTTCCGAAGAAGGTCTAATCCATTTGTAGTGCAGGGCATTAAACAGGTGTAACCGGTAGTGTGGATTCTTGACAGTGGATCATCAAGACATATGACCGGAGATAGAGCCCTGCTATCAAATGTGGATTGAGAAAGCTAGCCCCCTGGTTACCTTTGGAGATAACAGCAAAGGTTAATCTGAGGGATATGGCTGTTTGCAAGCTGGGAATGTTATCATTGTAATTTTCTATATTGTGCTAGGTTATTATCAGGAAGCAGTATCTAACATACAGCACCAGTGACGAGACTTGAGAATATTACGACATATCAGGCACCTGCTGCACATTACACTTGGAATTGTACTCTAGTAAGATGTGTACAAGTGTACTCCTGTTTGGTGAGTTAAAAGAGGAAGTCAGTGCACCACAGTTCATGGACTTTGCAGCTGCAGATCTATTGGACTATGCAATCTCTTCTTCACAATCTCACTTCAGGTTGGTATGAACTAGTATACTGCTCAAGCAATCGTCAAGGACATGGTATGGCACTCTAACTGCAGTTACAGTTTTATATGAATAAGTAGAGTCGTCATATTTATAACTATATTATCATTAGGCACAATCATATTGTTTTATATGTGCAGTGATATATTGCTTATGCAACATAACAATTAGTATCTAAAGTACTTGACAAGTATCGGTCAATGATATCTTGTTAACATTATGTTGCAGATATTTGTAAGCTTTTGACATGAATGAGAATTACTTAGACTTTACCCTAAGTGATCAATGTTTTATCAAAAACTCATTCATATTGAAAAACAAAATCAAACTTCTTTCTACATTAGTGATTTCTTATTTCATGTAAAATCTTTTGAAATCACTATTGTAAATCATTTTCTCTCTATTACCATATGTTCTGTGTTACAGGTTCAGTCTCCAATGACTTTCTTTCATTGACAGTCATGAGGTTGAAAACCCACAACATCTATCCCAGACTGTAAAGACAAACACAAAAACAGAACCAACCAACACTCTCTTACCACTAAATGTAGTATGAATGAGCGTGAGGGAGATAGTGCCTAGTGCACCACATAAGGAAGGTTCTGTAGTCAACCCAGTAGCTCTGTCTCCTACATAGATGAGTAGTATTTAAACCGAGACAACTGCTAGCCCCCATACATCTTCTCAAAAAGATGTAATGGCTGAAAAAGCACAAAAACAGTTACTAGATTCATTCTCTCAACAGGGTGAGTCTATTGAATTTTGCCTGTCGGCCAAGGTATCCGATGTAGTGTCACCACTTCAAATATAATCAATTCTTGATGCACAAGGAGAGGTTACACACACAAAGGATGAGTTGACGGAAACAAGAGTTTCGACCATTTTAAGGTCAGATTCGATTGTTCAAGGTTCGTTAGTGGACCAATTGCCTTTACAGGTGTTAGGAGAGGATACTGATCCAAAAGCCATATGTCAGTGGTCAGTATCTACCTCCCCAGGCTTAAATCCCCTGGATGCATCTGCGGATAGTGGATCTGACATAGGTGCAGATCGGCAACTTGTTGACAATGATTCAGATATTACCTGATAAGTCACAAGGAAATGTCTTCACAGACATTAGAAGGGAACTTTGATCTTTATGCTAAATTCGTTGGATCATTGTTTACCTTCCCAGAATTCAAATCTGGAACCCTAAAAGGGAAACTAGCAACTTGTAGATTATAACTCAGATTTTTCTGACGAGTTTAACAAGGATGGGGATTTGTGAACTCCCATTGCACCACCTGTGACCTCCTTAAGGATGGCTAAGGTGATTTTCCTTGCAGGTATAGCTGATTTTTGGAGCTATGAGAGGAGTGATACACTTGTGAGAATGAGTGTAAACACGAGTGGAGAGAAGAGTGAAACACATGTGAGGTACACTAAAACACAATCACACACTCACAGTGAGGAAGAAAGAGAAACTACTTGTTATTTCTTTTCCAACCAAGTGAAATATGAGAACTCCTTCAGACGACGGCATACATTCCTTCTTTAAGGGGGAGATAAAAGCTTAAGTAATAGTTTGGAGGATTCCTCAACTAAGGGGGAGAAATAGCAGGGAGGAAGAAAAAGATCCTATATGTACACTACACCACACCATTGTTGTTTTTATCTGCGGATCCTATTGTACGGGAGAGGTGGTAAACACAAGGTGATTTCCTAGTAAGGGAAGAAGCTGTTAGGGGAGTACCATTGGTTTTTATCTGCGGATCCTATTGTACGGGAGAGGTGGTAAAACGAAGGTGATCTTCTTTAATCAGTTGATTCTCATAGGGGGAGAAGCAAGAGATATGGGCTTCTCAACAGGAAATGTGGTTGTACAAATGAAGATGGAACTACTTGAAGATATGTTCAGTCTAGAGGAACATCTACTTGGAATCTGGAAAATGTTAAATCTCATCCAGAACTTTTCTGCTATTTACTTTGCATTTCTGTTTATATCTTTTTCTTATTTGTTAGTTGAGTTATCCTCTAGGTATTTGTGTGTTATTGTCTAACAAACAAATAGGGGGAGATTGTAAGTCATATGTCATAGCCTATTTGTATATTCAAGGATTCAACTCAACTCAAATAAGAATGTAATAAGTAAATAGTGGATCGACCGTCAGAGAGATCTCGCAAAGTAATATCTGTCAAAGGATTCAGAAACAAGGTTCATCTACAGACTTGAGGAGTTAATTCACTGGAAGAAGTTCAAGAAGTTGATCATGCCTCAGTGATATAAATCAAGATCGTGGATTTAATCAAGTGACAGAGATCTCGTCAGAGTATCATTAATTACAAGGATTTAATCTGAAGAAAATCAAAGTGTCAAAGTCAAGACATGAAGAAACGTCACGGAAGTTAGTCACTCATGAACCAGACAGTACATCGAGTGTCAACATTGAAGTGGTGGAATTGATTCATAATTTTCAGTGATTCTCAGAAGATCTGCAGAAGAATGGTTGCTGCTCAGGGTTAGTATTAATTCTCTATTAATTAATTAAGTCATATAATTTAATTAAGTAAATAAATTATATCTGCAAGGATTAATTTATTGATTAATTAAATTAATTGATTAATTAATTCAGAATTAATTTTAGGAATTTTCAGAATTTTAATTGGATTAAAATCTGCATTAAATCAGCAAGACAATTGAAAATGAACTAGCATGACAATCAGGATTGTCATACCGATTGTCATGCTAGGCCATTTTCAATAGTCTCACCAAAAGTTACACTAGGAAGGAGATTGTCATGCTAGTTCATTCTGATTGTCATGCTAGTTCATTCAGATTGTCTTGCTAGTTCAATCCATTGTCCTACCGATTGTCTTGCTGAGCTCAGGATTGTCTTGCCAGTTCAATTCTATTCTGTTGATTAAAAAGAAGCAGACAAGCAGCAGTTAAAATTATCCATCCAATACACAAGTCAAAAACAAGAACACAGCAGCCGCAGCAAATATTTCATTTTTCATCTGCTTACTTCAAGATTAAATTTCTAGTTTGTAAAGTTAAATCCAATCAACTAGAAATCATTCTCTTGTTCTTGTGTAACAATCTAGCGGATCAAAATCCCTAGAACTTAATCTCAAATCGCGTTTAGCATTTGATTCTAATTATTGCAAAAATAGAAAAAGTTCATGTCGAATTTATTCTAAATTTGTGATAATTAATTTGAGATTAATTCCTTGTAATCGATACAGTTGTTGTAACACCTTTCAAGTTTAATAATATTTTTATTTAACTTGAATTTTGTTTCACATTTTTTATTCCGCATTTATTCGATTATTTGGTACTGTTTGTATTCAACCCCCCCTTCTACAAACAAATTGGGACCTAACAATGATGACTTTGATATTTGTGACGTTCCCACTGAATCAGTCTTGGGAGATAAAGATGGTGTCTTTGAAGCTGAGGAGGAAAGTGATTTTGGAGAATGGGAAGAGGAAGCTCCAGTGGATCCTCTGTTTGAGAAAGAGTTTCAGCAGCAGCAGTCAGAGATGAAAAGAAAAGAAGTTGAACTCAAAAAGGTATCCCTGATCATTGACATAAGGAAAGACATACAAAGAACAGAAACTCTTCAAAAGCAACGTCTTCATGACATTAAAGCTCAAGAAAGGAGAAGAGATGTCAGACTGAAGATTGGTGAAAAATGGGATGAAGCTAGGAGAGTACTTGATATGCCTCAGCTGAGCAGAAACAATAATAGGCAGTTTCTACATCTTCTGGACAAGCTGGAGATCTCTAATCCAAACAATGACATGTACATGAATGCTATAAAGACTGAAGTCTCAAGGATCACAGCTGCCTTTGACAGATCCCTAAATGAGATGAGCATATTTGTATATTGTCAGAGCGAAGGATCTTTCAAGGTGTCACTTCATCTGTTTGAGAATCGTTCTTTGTCAGAGATTTGGGTTCTTCTCAACAAAGTCAAAAGAAGCTTATAATTGAATGAAGTTCTTCGAGAAAGGCTCAAAGAGTTTGCCAGCAGGGCTAGTCCTCAAGTGGTCAAAAATCCTCATCAGGTAAGATTCTTTAAGTCTGACTGTCTTCAAATCTGCCAGCTCGATTCACAATCTCTTAAAGACTACTCAGCTAAGCATCTGGTCTGGATGGAACATCACTTAAGAACTGCTGGATATTCATCCATGTTGAAAACTCAAGCAGCTGATCTGATTCAAGCTTATTGTGAAAAGAATATTAAAAGGTACAATCAGTTAAAGAATAAGCTAAAGACAGTTGGAGTTCAACCAGTCAGGCCAGACAGCTTCACTTCAGAAAAGGATCGTGTCTTTGACAAGGAGTTGCTTCAAGATTTGGAAGAAGGTGAAGAGTTGGAAGAAGGTAAATTCGGAAGGGAAGACAACTGAATTCAATTGGCTCAAAACTCAATGTAATATGATTAGAGCTTTATGAATCAAGATAGACTAATGTAGTTATATGTTCAGGCTAGAGGAACATCTATCTTGTATTCACTTGTAAATTTCTTTTGGAATCTGGAAAATGTTAAATATAATCCAGAACTTTTCTGCTATTTACTTTGCATTACTGTTTATATCTTTTTCTTATTTGTTAGTTGAGTTATCCTCTAGGTATTTGTTATTATTGTCTAACAAACAAATAGGGGGAGATTGAAAGGCATATGTCATAGCCTATTTGTTTATTCGAGGATTTAAACTCAACTCAAATAAGAATGTAACAAGTAAATAGTGGTTCTATCGTCAGAGAGATCTCTCATAGTAACATATGTCAAAGAATTAAGTAACATTGTTCGTCTACAGACTTGATGACTTAATTCACTGGAAGAAGCTCAAGAAATTGATCAAGCCTCAGTGATATAAATCAAGATTGTGGATTTAATCAAGTGACAGAGATCTCGTCAGGGTATCAATTAATTACAAGGATTTAGTCTGAAGAAAATCAAGAGTATCAAAGTCAAGGCATGAAGAAACGTCACGGAAGTTAGTCACTCATGAACCAGACAGTACATCGAGTGTCAACATTGAAGTGATGGAATTGATCCGTAATTGACAGATATTTTCAGAGGAATGGTTGCTGCTCAAGATTAGTATTAATTCTCTATTAATTAATTAAGTTATATAATTTAATTAAGAAAATAAATTATATCTGCAAAGATTAATTTATTGATTAATTGAATTAATTGATTAATTAATTCAGAATTAATATTAAGGTTTTTCAGAATTTAAATTGGATTAAAATCTATTTAAATTCAACAAGTCAATCTGATTGTACTAATATGACAATCGGTATGACAATTGATAGTCATACCGAAAGTCATGCTAGTACAAATAATTATCTTGCCAAAAGTTACACTGGGAGGAGGATAGTCTTGCTAGTTCATTTGATAGTCCTACCGAAAGTCTTACCTGTAACGACCGTAAAATTTTAATATAATGATTATTTGTTTATGTGCTATTTATGTGAAAGTAGAGAATAAATATATATAATAATATATTTATTCCAGTTTGATGTATTTCAGAGGAATTGTGATAAAGTGAATTGTGGATTTATTGATTCTATAATAGCATTATAAAATTTAAAGACGGAAATTTAAATGTGAAAGTGAAATGTGAAAGTGGAAATTGAAAAGTGGAAAAGTGGGAATTATGGAAATATGAGAAGTTAGTTAGAAAAATAAAATATGTGATATTTATATGCTAAAGTGTGGTTTAGGTGATTATTAGTATGTTTGAAATTTATTTATGTGATTATTAGAGTGCTTGGAAATTTATTTATGAAATTTTAAGTGAATATTGAAAAATAAAGTGTGAATAAATGTTTATTTAAATTTCTGAAAAATAGTTGGAAAACAATAAAACTTTTATTATTGTTCTAAAATCATTATTTTGGTATTAAAAACTTTATAATAATGTGAAAGTGAGTATTTTGGGCTATTTCCTATTTTTAATTCGAATTAAGAACTGTTTTTGCACTTTTCGTAGTCAAAATTGTAAAATTCATACAAAAATAACCGTGCATCAGAAAAATATTTTAAAAATATGCACGCGAAGCTAATTTCGTGCTCTATATTTTAAAAATATAAAATTTATAACTTTCAGAACTTTCAGAACAGTTTGTATTTTATTAAAGAAACGTTTTTGTATTCATTTATCAAAAGAAAACTATTAAAACAAAAACTTTTATACGTGAAATTACCAAAATACCCTTGTTTATTAAATAAAACATCAGCCTCCCTCTTTCTTTCCTCATTTTACCGGAGACATCATCCTCCCCCATCTCTTCCTCTCGGTTTTCTTTTCCCCCGGCCAAAAACCACACACACAAGCACACAACTTTTTCTTCTTCCTTTGTTGCTAGGTAAGGATCTAATCTTTTTTCTTCTTTTACATTAAACTTGTACTTTGTATGTGGTATCCGTGTGTATGTATAGGTGTGTATATTTGAGTTTGGTGTTGTTGAGGGAGAAACTAGAGTTTCATGTGATTTCACTTGAGTTTATTGAGTAATAGAGTGTTAGTGTTAGTTAATTCGAATTGCATGTCATGGATTATAGTTGCATGTTAGAAATTGGTGTCTTATGTTTGTTGTATACATGCGGGTGTATGTATATGTGAAGAATGTATATGTATATGGTGTTTCTTGGTGAAAATAGTTGTTAATTTAGTGGTTTAAAGTACTAAAGTTTTGTATCATGGAAGTATATATATATGCGGCTTGTGTATATGTATATATGAGAGAATGGATTTCTTGACTTATGTGATGTAGTTGATCGTGATAAGAGTGTTTAAGTGAATCTAATTATTTAAAAAGTGTTGTATGTAATTAATCCCCTTTGCAAGTAGTGTTCTTTTATGAATTTAAGTTCTAAACATAATTATGGCAATAAATTAGTGAAACATGTGTTTAAATGGCTTTTCTATGTGAAATTGATTGTTAATATAGTTATAAAGATATAAGGTTTGATTTCAAAGTATTAGGTTCTGTTTTCTTGCTAAATTCGTATAAAATTCATTACAGGTCGGAATGTTATGATTTCAGAGTCTCTAGAAAGATAATTCAATTCTCTACAACTTTGATTCTTTAAGTTTTTCGAAATTCTGCTTATAAGGAGGTGATTTCTGCAGTTTTTGTAACCTGCCAGAAAATTTTCAAAACTGAGAGGTAGACTTTGAAAATTTATAGTAAATTAAATATTTATCAGAAAATTTTGAAGAATACCATTCTGAAAAGATCTTTTCAAACTCTACATTTTGTGTTCACAACTCAGAGTCATATTCTGGGATTTAGGAATCTTAAATGTCAAATTACTTGTGCGATCAGGGCCTGACTCTGTTCAGGCAGCCCACATTTATCCAATTTTCGAATTCGTTATTTATCCATTTTTAATGAGCCTTACCCTTTTGGAAAGATCTCGGAAGTATCTACAACTTTCATGTTTTATGATTTTTCATTTGACTTTAATATAACAGAGTAAATTGGCATTCTTTCGAGATGGTCAAGTTATTTTTAAACTCTTAAGAGTCTATGTATAAGATATTTTGATGAGTAATCTTGTATCTAGCTTTAATATGGTAAATATGATAGAATATGTGTGTTTGTGTGATGGCGTGTGCAAGTATGTGCCTTATTGAAATTGGTTTATGTCCTTGGTTGTTAAATGTGTTTGGCTATTTGGTATGTTTTGATTGTAAACTAGTATCCATAATAATGTACTAGTTGTGTAAAGTATTTATAAGTCAATGTACTTAGTTTTTATAGAATGGTTTATTATTTACTTGTTTATTCTTGAAATAGTATAAAGAGTAAGTAAGTTGAATGGTATGTTTGTATAGTAGTATTATACTACCATAATATAGTATTGTGATTGTATATGAGGCTGATTGCTTGTGTTTGGGTGTCGACAATGGTCGACTGGTATGTTGGAAATATATAGGATATGCTGCCGAAAGTTCGTTAAAATCTTTTAAAGATCTAACGTAGTTTGGCTAGCTATCCAATGTAGTTTCACTTGTCGAGTAACTAAACTATCTTCGAAAAGCAATTATGTTTTCAAGATGCTTAAATACTATTATAGTTTCACTAGGTTAGTTGCTAGTCGAATTAAGTTATCAAATGACGATCAGTTATTCGAATCAACTTAGTTTGACTTACAATTAATTCGTCAAACTATAATATGGATTTCAAATTCTTTTAAACTTAAAGTTTGTTTTCTAAACATGATCAAATAATTTGCAAGAGAGTTTTAAATTTAAAATTTTGTTTCAAATAAGGAATTATTTCCTAAGTTTGAAATTGAAGATCGGATAGTGACCATATGTACAATATGTGTTATGTGCTATGTGACCTGTTTATGATATGCGTGCTATATATATATATAAAATAATAGTACATATATAAGTATAATGTAGGTATCGCGAAAGGGGTAGTTAAGGTAGACGTTTAAAGTGAACGTCGAACTGTATTTAGAATGAATCTGAAATAGAGTTCTTACTCGTGTAGAGTTAAAGAGTGAGTACGCAAGCATAGGAAAGGAAAAAGTTAAAGCTAAGATCTAGTGAAGATTGTGGTTAGGCAGGACTGTGATAGTGTGATACTTTTGAGAGGCAAGTAACGAAACCTCAACTGCTCTCTCTCTCTCTTACATATATTCCTGCCTGTTGATTTAAATTTTGAATACCATATCTCAGCCATTGATAAATAAGCCTGTTTCCTTTATATTTTTAAATGCTCACAATTTCATTCATTATGAGAACCTTTTTGGTTCATTGTTGATAATACCTATGTTTGAACCCATTGCATTCTTTTTGATACCTGATACTTGACATGATATCCCTGAGTTTCAAAAATGAACATAAATATGATTTCAGACTTTCCAATAAGGTCTTATTTCATAAAAAGGTTGGTAAAGCTTAAAATTGAAAGATATTTTCATAAATGATATAGGAATTCCGTCAAAAATGTTTTCTACGGATTCCTATAGATTGGAAGCGTAAGTGGCCGAGTGACGCCGGTCCAGCATTTTTGGTTGTGTCGCGCTAGCAATGGCAATAAGTCTAGCTGACTAGTTTTGGAACTAGTCTTAGGGGACCCTATATACATGGAAGCTCAGAAGGACGATTAGGTCCTGATGGGAGGCATTACGTGGCTGATCACCTGTTTTGTCTATGACGTTGTGGGAAAACTCCAATCAAAAGATATGTTTTGAAATAAAGATTTCCTTATAAAATGTTTGTTTGAAAAGGTTTTTGAAAAGATGTTAGAAAGAATTTTATGAAGAGTTTTGAAAGAAAACTTGAATTTTGAACTGACGATAAGGGATTTTTTTTTCTATAATTCCTCTCCTTATTCCTTATATTGGATTTCCATTTAAATATCATAGTTGGCCTTGATACCTATTGATCCCTGATAGCTTAACTATTTTAATGTTATTGCTACTTGCTGAGCTTTTGTAGCTCACATTGCTTTGTTATCTAAATTGTACAGTTAAGCTCGAGTATGGTTGGATTTAGAAGGTCAGCTAGGAAGAATGCTAACTTTGGACCTTCGTGCACAGTTAGATTCGCTATGACATCGTAGGTAGCTAGAAAGGGGGTAGATCAGTGGCAGCTTCTATATGAAGTTATCTTTTGTATTTAGAAAAGATTGTAATAGCATCATGTTGTGTAGTTAGATGTAACTCCTTTCATACCTTAACCTGTATTAGATCCTGTAGCAGTGCAAGGGGCCATGGCATTATGTTTATGATTCTGTTTTATATTATTGTAATTTGTAGCATGGTGACTCCACAATCTAGGCCCCTGATTGTGAGGGTGTCACATTACCAGTTAAAAGGATTGTCATGTTGAGCCAAAAGAATTGTCTTGCCGAAAGTCTTACTGATTCAATAGAAGTGTTTTGTTTACAAAACCAACAGAAGCAGATCATTCAACAGATAACAGAGTATTGAATATCATTCAGCAGAACACAGAACAAAAGAAACCTGCAGATAATTTATTGCAAATTCACAGATCATTTATTTCTAGTATTTATTGTTAAATCCAATCCACTAGAAATACCTTTCTTGTTCTTGTGTAACTATCTAGCGGATCGAAATCCCTAGAACTTAATCTCAAATCGCTTTTAGCATTTGATCTTTTTATTGCAAAAATAGAAAAGGTTCATGTCGAATTTATTCTAGATTTGTGATAATTGATTTGAGATTAATCCCTTGTAAACGATACCTTTGTTGTAACACCTTTCAAGTTTAATAATAATTTATTTAACTTGAATCTTGTTTCACTTTTTTATTCCGTATTTTATTCGAAAAAACGCTATTGTTTGTATTCAACACCCCTTCTACAAACATATTGAGACCTAACAGCTATTTAACCTTGAACCCTAATTTTTCTTGATCTTGAGCCGTAAGCCTTATTCTTGGTAAACCATCCTTTGCTGATCCTCAAATACCAAATCACGCAAATATGATACCACTCCCCAAATGTATAACTACCAAACACTGGAACAAAATTATTTGAAAACACAAAAACTTTTATACCCAACCATTCTTTATAACATCAAAGAACTATACCTTGAAAAGTCATTATTTGTCTAATACCTGATCCTTTTACAGACTGAAAATAGTTTCTTATACATACCCTGATATACCCTTGTAATATCCATGAGTTTCCTTACGTTTTTATTCAAGTGTTTATTCATCATTGATTATGATCTTGTTGTATCGAATTATATTGTTTATCATATTGAACTGCTTTAGAATTGGATAGTTTTTTTTGTATATATGGACCAGATTCGTGGTCAGACCATATCAGTGGTCAAGTTAGGCCAATGTGTGCCTTGGATCCAGTAGTTAGAGTAGTGTTGTGTGCTTTGCTCGGGGTTAGTGCGTGACTGATCAACAGCCTAACCTTGGTTTTAAAACTTAAAATGAATGTCCAATTCTAATGATTAGTTAAAAAGAAACTTGTTTCCTCTAAATCATCTCATTTGATCATTGCTTAACCTCAGTTATCGTTATTATGACTTGCTGAGCGAGTTAGCTCACTCTTGCGAATCTTTTTATAAATTTTACACTTAAAAAGGATATGGATGATAGTGAAGTCCCTCAGTCCAAAGTGCGAGCTAGGATTCCAGTTTGAGTTGGATCGAGCTAGCAGGAATTTCATATGGTAGTGAGATAGTAAGATTGTAAGAATAATTTCATTATTAGTTGTAAGTTAAATTAGTTGGGATTTGATACGTTGTAATAAAAGTTAAGGTAGTGGCTTGTTTTCATATTTAAGTTGTCGCGATCCATGGTTGTGTAAAGCAGGGTCGTTGCAAATAATATTTCTTATACAGGTTTATATTTTGTGTATGTGTTGTGGACCCCAAACTTCTGACCCAGGTTTGAAGGGCGCCACAGGTTGGTATCAGAGCTACAAGTTATAAGTCACTGAAACAAGCCTAGATTGTCGGGATTGAGTAGAGTGTTAGGATTAGGAATAGGAAATAGAAAGATAAGACGTCGTGAGGTTGAGTGCGACTGTATAGTAGGTTTTCGGTATAATTCGTGTTGCGATTCGAGATTCTTAGCTTGTTATGTGATTTCCAGAAAACGGCAATGGCAGATCCTGATTTCCCTGCATCATCTGATCGTTTGGAGTCTTCCGTTCGAGGATCGTTATCTTCTCTCAGATTTGATTTGTACCTTGTTCTTCCATCAGTATTAATGGTATTACCTTCTGTTATAACAGTTGCACCTCTCAAGCTATTCTACGCTATTTTACCACCTCTTGATGTGAGACTACCAATTTAAGGACCTCCATCTATGTATTCTTGTTTTACTGGACATTCGGCTGTGAGTGTATCTTTTCGGTTTACCTTACACCCTATTCTATACCCCCCAGTTTAAAACTTGCCCTATAAAGCAACAGTACCTACAAGGATGGATTCGGGGGTCACAGTAAATGGTGAGTACTGGAGATATAAATAAAGTTGAGAAGAAGTTTAGAAAGAGGATTCGAGTGTTCTAGAGGATAGCTGTTACCAGGTTAAAAGAAGCCATTAGTGACTAGGCCACCCATGACTAGCTTGTGGAATGGATTAGATAAGTATTGAAAGAGAGTTAGAGGATATTATGGATCTGGAGCTTTCTTGAAGTTAGATAATGGTGTTATTACGATGTGATATATTTATAGTAACAAGGTGATGTGACATTAGCCGACCTGTTGACTATTGGATAGTCTGTTCCACTTAATGATTGCAAAGTTGATGACGGGAGTATTACCAGCATGGAAGCTTTGATGTGAAGCTACAAATAAGATAACATGCAATGACAACTGAAGTTTTCATCGATTAAGGAAGGAAAATGGACCCAATAAAGGAAAGAAGATAGATTGAAGTGAATGGACCTTTATGTGACCGTTTCTTTAATTTAGTACCTTGTTATAAGTAGGAAGGACAACAACCAACTCATATAGTAAGGACAACCAGATTTGTGATTTTCAAATTTTTAAACAAGTTTTCGAAAAAGATTTTCCCTTATGAAATTTCTAAAGGCCTTTTTGAATAAAATGAGTTTTAAACATTGGTTGTCAAGCTACTACTTGAGTTTCTTGTTTGTTAAAAGACCCGAATTACCTGGAAGGATACTTGTTTTAGACTTAGTATTGTTAATTCAGAGAACAAAGTAACCCGCGATTATGAAGAAGTTGATTATTCTTAACAGTAAGGTGCAAATATTGTTTGATAAGACTAACAACAGGATCAGCGTACGGAGTAACTATTCATCCAATTACTAGGACTATCAGAGTTCAAAGAATTCATTGATTTAGCAGAAGCCTGAGCATGATCGAAGGAGATTGGGAAGATTTCTAGATTTTTCCGAAAGAAGAATATTATTAACAAAAGGAAACTCGAGGTTATCTTGTAAGAACGCCATTATGATCAAATTGTTAAAGTATTATACGTGTAGGTGCGATGTTAAAGACGCAAGGTTTAACAAGTAAGAATCTACCGTAATGCTTAATTTGCAAAGGCATTTCAGCGTACTTTCTAAAAGTTGTTATATGACATAATTGGGATATGATCGAACAAACTCGAAAGATGAATACAAGTGAAATGTGGATGGTGATCAATGGCATCATTCTTGTCCTCAATACTACATCGTATATTCCTTTTTAATTCCTCAAAATGTATGAACTTCTTTTCTTAATAAACTCTTTATGATGATATCAAAAAGGAGGATATTGCATTCCTTTCAAATTTAATTGTTCCCCGCAAGTTTTGCTTTCTGATTGGGATAAACAGTGTTATGATGAGACACTTTGTCAGAATGACGAAGAGTCGGGTGGGACGCCACCTAATCATATGATGTATGCCATATGGTACGAAAGACTGGCCATCTTAAGTACCAATAAGGTTATCTCATTCATATTCAAATCATTATTTCTTCTTTCTTTTCAACTTCAAGTTTATTAAATTGTGAATCCTTCGAGTTGTTTCATTGTACTGTCGTTCTTTACAAGGGTTTTTCAAACAAAAATCAATGTATTCTGAACCAAGCGGGCAAAGTTCCATCTCCCTCTCACGCATGCAAAGAAAACAAGGACATATGGCGAGGATTGCAAATCACTAGCCCCAGTCAGGGATGCACTAAGAGCCAAGGAAATCTACTCCAATAAGGAATACGTCTCCGAGAACGAGAATTTATGATTTGTCTGTGAAATATGTTATTTAGAATATGGATGTGGTGACGTGAATGATTATTGTGGATACCTTACGCGTTAAAGTATTAAAAGATGTTAGAGCAACTTGATTGTTTATCTCTAAAGTTTTTGTTGATAAGATAAACTACCCTGTTGAATTGATAAGATTATGACTAAAGAACTAGCAAATTAAGAACGTGTAATTGTTAAACAAGTGAGTATTAATGGTGGAACTGAGATTTCTGGCAACAAGTTTAAAAAATTGATATCATTTAAGGTAAGAGAATTTGACATTATTCTAAGGAATGGATTAACTATTTAAGCGTGATACCCAGATAGTCCGTTGTGATAAAAAGATAGTTCTGAAGACGCCAAATGAGAATGTGACGAGGTTTAGAAGATGAAGGAAGGTAAAGAATTTGTTAGCAATGACGTAAGCTAAGAAGTTACGGTGACCAAAAGTAAGCACTACGGTGATTATGGATAAAAGTCAGGAGTACACAGAATTTGAAAATTTTATAGTACTTAATGAGTTTCAAGATATGTTTCCTGATGAGTTACCAACATTATCTCCCGATAGAGGAATTGAGTTCATGATTGCCTTAGCATCTGAAATGAAACAAGTATCTTAGGCCCCGCGCAGAATGACGCCAATTAAAATGAAGGAGTTAGTAAAGCAAATGTAAGAAACGTTAGAAGAAGGAGCGATTAGACCTAGTGTACCCTATATAGTGTACCCGTATTATTTGTAATAAGAAAGATGGAAGTATGAGATTATGTGTTGACTAGAGAAAGCTCAACCGGTTTAATACCAAGAGTAAGTATCTGTTATCTCGCACTAATGATTTGTTTGGTCAAACAGAAGAAGCAAAGTATTTTCTAAAATTGATTTAAAATTTGGGTGTTACCAATTGAAGATTAAACCTATGGACATATCAAAGATAATTTTCAGAACTAGGTAATGTTGTTATAAAATTCTAGTACTGTCATTTGGATTAACCAATATACCAGTAATATTTGAACTTGATGGGCAGAATCTTTAAGGAATATCTGGATAAGCTGTAGTTGTGTTACTTAAAGTCAACGGAGGACCATGCAAAGTTTTTAATGATAACTGGGAAGTCGAAGAAGAAAGAAATTGTATGTAAAGTTTACAAGGTGAAAGCTCTGATGGCAGGAAGCATAATTCTTAGCATAAATAGTCAGTGCGGAGAAGGAAAAAAGGGGATCCAACATGGATTAAAGTTACTATAAATGAAGAAAGACCAAAAGCACCAACAAAAGTAAGAAGTTTTACCATGGGATGGTTATTATTGAAAATTTGTGCAAGATTTCGTGAAAGTTGCAATACCTTTGACGAAGCTAATCAGGAAAAGCAAGAAGTTTTTATAAAGTAAAGAAGGGTGAAGAAAGTTTTGCGGAGTTAAATAAAAGGATGGTTACAGCACCTGCTTTATCACTTTGAAAGTTTCAATTAGATTGGTAGATTACAGTGATACTTCTCATAAGGGAATAGGATGTGTGTTGATGCAACACAATAAAGTTATTGTATATGCATCCAGACAACCGAAACCTTATGAGCAAAAGTATCCTACTAATAATTTGGGACTAGCAGTAATAATATTCGCTTTGAAAGATTGGGAAACATGATATGTATGGAGAAAGGTGTAAGATCTATACGGACCATAAGAGTTTGAAGCATGTATTCACGAGAAAAAGCAAATGTAGTGGTAAATGATAAGCAAAAAGAAGAAAGTAAACCTAAAGACTGCACCAGGAAAATTATCTATGGAATTTTAGAAGTTGGAATTGGAAGTCAGAGTTCATAATTCAAAGGAGTAAGGATGGATAGTATGACCTTTCAGTCGAAATTGTTAAGGGAAAGATAATGAGATGTCAAGAGAAGATAATGGATCACGATGTTAGCAGTTAGTAAGAGGAAATTAATGCACCCAGGAGAACGACCATAATATCCTCAGACTTTTCTTCAGAACTTGAATGCTACGAGTGGCAGAATTAAGGAGTGAAATCCTAAGGAGAATTCACAATCCTAAGTGTTCAATTTGTTCAAGAAATGCTAAAATATACAAAATTTAAAGAAGAAAATTTATAGCCAGATATAAGAAGGAAATTTCAAAATGGATTAGGAAATATTAGACATGTCAAAGAATTAAGGCGAAGTATCGGAGGCCTAGTGGTTAAGGCAGACCAAGGGGTGGTTTTACAAGAAGCAAATCGTAAAGTGTACCAGTGATGTTGAGGGAGAAAAGGAATGACATTATGGGAGTATGTACTGATTATCGGGAGTTTAACAAAAAAACAACGAATAAGAATAAGTGACCCCTATAAAGAATTGATTACTTACGAAATCTAATTCAAAAAGTGTGTTATGCTTCGGGGTTTAACATAAGATCCGACCTTAGAACATATCAGAGATTACGAATAAAATGAGTTAAGAGCATTGCAAGCTCTGGTGAGATTATGCGAAATAACAAGTGTATCTGGTGACTATAAGGAATTAAGGAATGTGGTGTATAAGGAATACTCGGATAAGTGAAATATATTTATTGATAATATTCTCAGCTACTCAAAGAATAAGAAAGTCTACATGGAATGCCCAAGGATTCTCCTCCAAAGATTAGAAGGAAAGCAACTATACGTTGAGTCTTCAAGTATGAAATTTTGACCGAGATTAACAAAAAATTCTGATTAATCCACTAACAACTACCTAAACAAAGCCGTATGGTAACAGATGCCTTGTGCAGAAAGAAAGGATTGGACGTAAATGACCTAGAAAGAGTGGAATATTAGTTCAAATACCTAAAGGTGATAGTAAGTGAATATATGAGATTACTTTTCAGCCTTAACTAATAGAAACGAATAGGAGATGTTTAAATGTTTGGAAGCTGAAGTTGAAAATGAGCACCGCCTATCATCCTTAAATGGAGAGTCAAAGTAAGGAAGTGATTCAGGAAGTATAATATATGTTGAAAGGTTGACTTTTAAGGAAACACTAGGATGATCATTTATCATCAATGTCAACTTTAGAATGCTACTGTACCAAGCCTTATGTGAATGCAAGTATAGGTCCCCACTTTATTGAGATAAAATGGGAGAAAGGAAGTTGTCAAATTCTAAATTATTTCAGTACACCAAAGGGCGTAGTGATATTGATTGAAGCAGCTCAGAGTAGACAAAGAAAGAAGGCAGATTTATATCGAGGGAGAGTATGAATATAGGAATAGGACCAGTAGTGATTAGTAAAAGTTTTGTCTTGAAAAAGATTGGATAAGTCTAAGTAGAAAGGACAAGTTAAGTCCTAAATTTAGTAGGCCATACGAGGTATTGATAAATATAGATAAAGTTGTTCATAAGTTGATATCACCATTATAGCGGTATGTACATATAGTGTGTTTTGTCTGTCAATGCTAAAGCGATAAGTATTTGATTCGAATTAAGTAATTGATTAGGAGCCAATGGGCTCTTGTCCAAGTTTGTTCTGCATATAGTGATCGATCTAAATTCTTGATCGTTAAAGGCGAGTTCTTGGAAATGAGTGTATATCTATAGTGAATACGTTTGAAATCCTCAAGTAGAAGAGTCTACTTGGGAACTAGAGTCAGATATGCTTGACAAATATCCTCACTTGTTTAGTTAGACCAGATTCTGAGGACATAATCTTTTTAAGGGGGGAAGGATATAACGACTCGTGTATTTTTGAATTATTTAAATATGTGATTATTGAAATTATTAAATAAATAAAATATGTTTATTGGTTTTGACCGCTATGTGTTGTTTGATTATCATCTATGTGTGATTTATGGTGTACCGGGTTGTCCCCGTGATTAATTATGGAGTCGTATTGAATTATTTTCAATTTCAAAAGTGGATTTAGTGCAAATTTAATTGCATAAATATTTGGAATGTCTTTAAAATTGTTTTTATGGTTCTATTGTTACAATAATTATTTTTGGGATTTTATAAAATTTAGAAATCAATATTTTATTAATTGTTTATTTTTAAATGATTTTCTGATTGTGTTTATTTGTAAAATCCATATTTAATTCCAGAATTATTCAAAAATCACAAAATTCATATTTTACTAAGTTTATAATATTCTAAGAATTTTAAAATTATTTTGGAAATTTTCGGGATTAATTTCACCCGCTTGTTGATTCGCTTAATTGTTAAATATGGGTATAAAGTGCATTTTAGAAATTGTTTTAAAAACTTGAAAATTATGTTTTTATAAAGTTCGGGATGTTTATAAAATTTTAAGAGTATTTTGGTAATTTTGCGGGCTTTCGCTACCCGTGTACTCAGTCGTTAAAATAGCGTAGTGCAAGCGAACCGGTCTTCGCGGGGAATAGTTATCAGTCCAATTACACGTGTCTAATTCTTATGAATTAGAATACACGTGTTATATAGGGTGTGGACAACAGTTTATTCAGAAAAGAAAAAGAAATCAACCCCTCCTCCCTGTTCATCATTTTCGGTTCAATCTTTCTCTATTCTCTCATTTTTTTTCTTTTCCTTTTGATTTCTCGATCACCCTTCTTCTTCCTCGTTTCTCTCCCTGTACTCAGGTGAGTTCCGGCCGTTTCGAACTCCGGCCATTATCGTTATTCTGGCTACTGTTCTTGGTTCCAAGTTTTGTTTTGCTGATTATGCTTATATATATATGCATATATGTGTGTATAGTTGTGTATTCAGTTGTGGGCGTATCTGTTTGCTTCGTATGTTGGCTGTCCGGTTGCCGCCGTCTCGCTTTCCGGCAAGGCGGCCGGATGTGCGGGCATTGTCCGTGCGTGGCTTGATGTTTTGATTGTGATGTTTATTTCTTTCAGTTTCTCTGAATTTCGGATTAACCGCAATAGAAATTTGAGTGATTATTTTGAATTACTTGATTAACTTCTGAAGATTCGGGGTAGATATTTAAAATTTATATTCGGATTATTTGGAATAAATTTTCATAATTATTCGTATTATATTTTTGAAAATTATGAGTTAATTGGTGAAATACGCGTTGGAAACCCAAAATTAATCGGGTACCCGCGAGTTTTACTGCCGTCAGCGATGAATTTCGATGAGATGACGGTGGACTGTGATGACACGATTCTGAGTCCTAATATTTTTTTTAAAATAAATAAAATTCGTGTTATGTTTTTAGTCTGGGTCGAATTAGTTAATTAGTAAATATTGTATTAGGATGGTTGAATTGGTTGTGATTATTGAATCGTATCCGGTAATTATCTGGACGTCGAGCGAATATATATAAATATATGAGCATATGTTTTATATGAAACCTGATTGTATGTTGTGATGAAACGTTTTACCAAAACCAATAACCCTAATTTCATACAAGGATGAGTATATGTGTTTTTCGAAAATGAACACTGAAGCGAGATTTGAATATATGAATCTTGTATGTTACGTGTACTATAATAATGTATATGAGTACGAGTAGGGATTGTTATCGACTGGGTAAGATTGGTATCGAGGATATGTCAAGCATAACTGAGTGTCTAACATAGAGTATTTCGCCCTTGTAGGTTCTAGTCGGGAAACCGAAAGTGGACGTTGGACTAAAGATGACCTAGTAGTCAGTCGACGAGCTCAGTAGAGTTTCAACAGAAAAACCTGAGTGTCGAAGTCGAATCCAATGGGATCTAGTAGTTGGACGTTAAAGCCTGAGCGACAGAGTCGGCTCAGAGTAGATCAGTAATAGTTGTAAAGCCCTGTAAGGCAAGTACTTCTGAATTTTTCTTCGAGATATATCGCAAATATTTTTGAACTGTTTTATAACATGTCGCTATTATTCAAAATAACTCTTGTTTTTATATTGTAAGTGCTTTAAACTATTTAACCTTGAACCCTGATTTTTCTTGATCTTGAGCCGTAAGCCTTATTCTTGGTAAACCATCCTTTGTTGATCCTCAAATACCAAATCACGCAAATATTATACCACTCCCCAAATGTATAACTACCAAACACCAAACACTGGAACAAAATTGTTTGAAAATACAGAAACTTTTATACCCAACCATTCTTCATAACATCAAAGAACTATACCTTGAAAAGTCCTTATTTGTCTAATACCTGATCCTTTTACAGACTGAAAACAGTTTCTTATACATACCCTGATATACCCTTGTAATATTGATGAGTTTCCTTACGTTTTTATTCAAGTGTTTAATCATCATTGATTATGATCTTGTTGTATCGAATTATATTGTTTATCATATTGAACTGCTTTAGAATTGGATAGTTTTTTTTGTATATATGGACCAGATTCGTGGTCAGACCATATCAATGGTCAAGTTAGGCCAATGTGTGCCTTGGATCCAGTAGTTAGAGTAGTGCTGTGTGCTTTACTCGGGGTTAGTGCATGACTGATCAGCAGCCTAACCTTGGTTTTAAATCTTAAAATGAATATCCAATTCTGAATCATCTCATTTGATCATTGCTTAACCTCAGTTATCATTATTATGACTTGCTGAGCCAGTTAGCTCACTCTTGCGAATCTTTTTATAAATTTTACAGTTAAAAAGGATATGGATGAAAGTGAAGTCCCTCAGTTCAAAGTGCGAGCTAGGATTCCAGTTTGAGTTAGATCGAGCTAGCAGGAATTTAGATGGTAGTGAGATAGTAAGATTGTAAGAATAATTTCATTATCAGTTGTAAGTTAAATTAGTTGGGATTTGATACGTTGTAATAAAAGTTAAGGTTGTGGCTTGTTTTCATACTTTAACCTATCACGATCCATGGTTGTGTAAAGCAGGGTCGTTGCAAATAATATTTCTTATACAGGTTTATATTTTGTGTATGTGTTGTGGACCCCAAACTTCTGACCCGGGTTTGGAGGGCGCCACAAATGCTGATAGCAGTTTTGGAACTGCTGAATTGAAGGTACCTCATTCAACTCTTGATTTTCATACTGATGATATTTCTGAGCTAAGATTATATCTTAAAACCATGTTCATTAGTTTTAGATATCAGACTTTAGAAAATGAAAGATTAAAATCTGAAAGACTTGCTCTTAGATACAGAAATGACTACATAGAAAAAAAGTTAGTTATATTTCATCAAACTCAGAAAGAAAGGGATGAGGCTTTGTATGTTAAAGATGAACTGCTAAAATTGAATAAATCTCTTAAATCTGAACTAGAAAAGGAAAAGGAGATAATCAAAACTTGGACTAACTCTGGAAGAATAACTCAGAAAATCGTAGAAAAGGAAACTGTGTCATCTAAACCAAACTTTACCAAGAGAGATGAAAAGCCTAAAGTTAATCCTGTCAAGTTTGTGTCAAATTCAGACAAGTCAAAATCTGAAAAATGAAAGTCTTTAAACAGAAGTCAAAGAAAAGTCAACTTCTGACAAATTAAAACAGGATAAACCAGCTTTAGTAAACATTGGCTTAATGACAATGAAGCAGCTTAAGTATAAGCTGAAAGAGATTAAAAATATGAACAAGGTAAAGAAAGCTAGGAAAAATAGGAATGGAAAGGAAGGTGTGAATAAAAGCAATAATTATATGCATGTTCCTAATGCTCCTACAAAGAAATGCTATAGTTACGGAAACTCTAACTATCTTGCTTCTTTTTGCAGTAAAAATAAAGATATAAACTTTTTACCTTCTAGATCAGGAGTTAAGAGTCAATTTGTTAGGTTTAAACCACAAAATCCTTGTTTTCATTGTGGTAGTTTATGGCATTCTATTTATACTTATAAGGAATATCATAGTTTGTACTATGATTATTATCAAATTAAACCTTCTTTAAAGAAAGTTAGTGTAATTCCTTCTAGTGTAAATTTTGATGCAAAGTCTGATATAAAGTCTGATAAGAAGCATGTTAGCATAAACTCTGGAACTAAATCCGCTGCAAATGCTAACAAACTTAAAAAGACCAAAGGATCCAAGCAAGTCTGGTTCCTTAAAACTAACCAATAGTGGTCTTTGTGATTGCAGGGCTACAGGAAAAACTGTTAGGTCACACACACACTGTAGAGGGGGTGAATACAGTGTATAGTACACTCAAATCGAACTTTAAGAACTTAAGTAACAGAAAACAAACTTTATTGAAACAATAAACTCTGTTACAGTATGGAACTGTTACCTCTCAGTGATTAACAAATATCACGAGAGCTGCTAGGGTTACAATGAATAATCTTCTCTAATAATGATAACACTTATAGTGTAAACCCTATATCTGTGTTTATATACTACACAGTTACAAGATAATCGCTAATTGATATGGAATATAATTCTGCTTCCTAAAATATATCAATCAAATATCTTTTCTTCCAAGTATTCCATTCTTCACGGAATTCCTTCTTCATGCATATCTCTTCTTATGTTTATCTCAATCTTCTTTCCTTTAATCAGCTACTGTCCTTATCTGATTGTCCTTCAGTACTTAAGTTCTGATATCAATCTTCTGATGATTATCTCCTGATAACATAAGTACTGATATCCTTAAGTCCTGACTTCCGGTATAAGTACTGATCAACAGTTAAGTACTGATTTATCCTGTTCAAGTAAGATCTGAAAGCTAAACATAAAACATATTAGCCATGACATTATCAAATATATCTAACAATCTCCCCCAACTTGTAAATTAACATAATATACAAGTTTAACAGATATTTGATGATGTTAAAAACATTAAGTACAAATGCATGAGAATTAGACTAGATAACTATAATTTACAGTCCTTAAAGTTTTTACCAATTTCAACTTCTGATAACAACTTCAGTCTGTATAAATATCAGAATTTAAGCAGTTGTAGATCTTCGACTTGGCTTCTTCATTTTCTGATCTCTCTGATGTCAGGATTTTTTCTGAGATAGTTCTTTAACAAACATTTCTCAGCATATCTTAGTTCATCAATCATTCTCCTTTTAACATTTTTAAGCTCTGCAGTATCTTCACCAGTTTGAAAGATTGCAGCTCTGAGATCATTGATCTTTGCTTTTCACAACTCCTGATCTAGTCTTATAACATAAGCTTTGTCAGACTCTAGATTGAATTCAAGTCCCTTAATACCAAGATACGTTCTGATCTGTGCAGTATTAGGCTTCATATCAACAATATCACCATTGTGATCTCTGTACTTTGGAACATATATGCTGTCAGACTTAACAGAATAAAGCCTTTTTTGTCTCTGAATCTGTTCTTTTAAGTAGTTTGCAGTAGTCCCTGTTATTCTGTCATCCACTTGAAGTAAGAAAAGTACATGCTCCAATTCTTCAAAATACTTCAATGGAATGGCATTTTGTCTTATATGATAAACCCTACCATCTGTCATGAAATACAACATGATATATTCTTTCAAGTAGGTATGGTAAACCATATGTACAGATTCCAGTTGATTCAATCTCTCAGGAGTTACTCCAATACCTGGTTCACTCAAGGAAGTTGGATCATTGGTAGTGTTGTGTACTCTTCTTTCATCAGCATTTCCCAATCCAGTTTTATCTCTAGCTTCCTTTCCAGTAACTACTCTTGCTTCAAAACCACTTGCAGTAGTCTTCAAAGATTGAGTCTGTTTTGCTTTAGTGAATCCTGGTAGGAGTGTCTTTGATCTATTTTCTGATATCAAGTTAACTTGAGCTCTGTCAGAGGTTACTTGCTTCTTTTGAATATCAGAACTTACAATTTCTTGACTCTGAACAACTTGAGCCATGTCAGAGGTTGTTTTAAGAACTTTTCTTGAAGTCAGAGCAAGATCATCTTTTTCATCAGCAATTTCTTCTTCCTCAGGAGGTACATAAACCTTGATAGGTTCACCAACCTTTTCTTTACTCTTGGATCTTGGATATAACTGTGGTTGTGATCTAGCCAACGTTGCTTCAGTACGTGTCCTTTCTTTGATCACAATGCCTTTGAGTTTTGGAAGTGACTTATTACCAGAAGCTTCAGATTTAGATGTTCTTTACCCTTGGATCTTGGATCTATCTGTGGTTGTGATCTAGCCAACGTTGCTTCAGTATGTGTCCTTTCTTTGATCACAATGCCTTTGAGTTTTGGAAGTGACTTATTACCAGAAGCTTCAGATTTAGATGTGACTTTCTCTAATTTAAGTCTGGCTTCTTCTTCCTTTAAACTTTCCAAGTCCATTCCTGGATTTTCTTAAAGAAATAATTGTCTTGACATTTCCTCATCAAGATCTAGAAGTTCATCAGAACTTATCCTTTTACCAGCAGCAGAACTTATTCTTTTCCCAGTATCAGAACTTGTCCTGTGACTAGCTTGTCTTGATGTAAACCTTCTACCTTGACTATGACCGCTACCCATTCCATAGTATCCTTGATCATCATTTCCATCATCCTTTTCTTGCAGTGTCTTGTTAGTTTTGCATTTGGACTTAATTACCTTCTCCCCCTTTTTGGCATCAGCAGGTAGTAAAAGAGAAATAAGTAATTCCACTGAGGATTGGATTTCAGTAAGTTTCGATTGCTGAGAAGCTTAATTTGTCAGAATGGCATCAATCTGAGCTTGTTGTTTCTCTTGAGTTTTCTCAATATAAGCAATCCTGTTAATGGTAGGTTGAAAGAACTTTTTCTTATCAATTTTTCAAACTTGTTCTTGTTTGATAAAGTTCTCCTGAATCTTGTATAGCTCTGCATGAGTAGTTGAATGAAGACCTTGTAAATGTTTAATACTCAATACAGTGACTCTAAGCTGGGTTTTTAAATCATCAGAATTTAACATTTCATCAGCTTTAGTCAAGTGCTCAGCAAGATGTATTGCAGTTGGAACACATGAAACTGAGTTCCATTCCTTAGTCCACTCCTGACCTGCAGGAGTTTCACTCCAAGGTACTGGTGCATCCCTGATAACAAACTCCTTTACCAGTTCAGACTTAGGAAGAGTCGGTTGAGGAGTATGTCCTGAAGGACCTGCTTCATCAGCATCTACAGTTGGAGCAGCTTCACCAGTATCTCCATTATTTACAGCATAGTTGTTTGGAACAAACTTAGCTCCATCAATGATTAAATCCTTTGGTGCCATGTGAAAAAATATTGAGATTCAAGTATGCCTGTTAGGTGTTTGAGATAATGTCTGTATGAAAAACCAACGTGAGAAAGAAAGAGAAAGAGAGTAAAAGAAAGGAGAGAGATAAAATATAAAGAAAATAAAAGATTAAAGAAATCTTCTCTCTGTTGTACTTATACTCTAAACAAAAATGTTACCGTTGGACACCTGTCAGACATGCAGTAATAACGGACAGTTACTGGGCTCGAGAAAACAAGAATCATTACTTACCCAGTTGCCTAGTTTCAAGGAAAAACGGTTCCATTTATCAAGAGAAACAATTTTAATTCAAAATTTAAACCGTTAGCACTGATTGAATTATTTTTCACTGCATCATTGAAATTCTGAAAATACATCACATGAAAATGACCAAGATAAATTAGATATGTAAGTGCTGAAAATGAATCAGAACTTAATATAAAACAAAAGTTATATGGTCATCAGAATATCAATCAGGATTTATCAACACAAGATAAAATAACTCAGAGACAAAATCTTGAAGTAAAAACAATTTTCATTAATATATCAAGACAATACATTTATGAAATTACATCAATACTTATACAAGATTTTCCCTAAGCTTCTAAACCTAACATCAACAGCTTTAGTCCTAGCTAAGAAGCCTGACAAAGCTGATGATGAAGAAAAATAGGAAGAAGACAAGATTAAATCATTTCTTCTTCTTCCTACTCTCGACAAACAGAATGGCGAGTCTGATGATTCGCTCTTGCTGGCGGAGAGCTTCCAGTCTTTCCTCCTCCAATCGCTCCAGATGACGATGGTAGTCCATATAGAAGAACATGAGGCGTGTCAGTACCTCATGTGGGACAGAGTCCCATATCTCCTCAGGAATGACTGTGACATGCCATTCCTGCTGCCACTCGGCACAACTTAGCTCCATATTGAAGGTTTGGTAGTTCAAAAACATGTTGTATCTGACCATTATGTTTTTGAAAGAAAAAGGAGGATAAGTGTGTGAGAAGAATGTGATGGAAAGACTGATGTGAAGTGGTTGCTTATATAGACAAGAGAATGCTAGGAGACGCAAAGAAATTGAATGCTGACAGGTAAAATTAATTCTACCTCGTCTCCCTAGACTTTGAAAAAGAATAACATTCATTGGAAAGAGGAATCATGGTTTAAAACGCACAAGAAATAAGAAACAGTGGACTGTTCAAGGACGAATACCATTAATCCTAATCATAGTGACTATTAATCTTCCACTTCAACATATTCTAGTTCGAACTGAGACTGTTATCAAATTTTATTCACAGATAAGCCAAGTAAAGGATTAGACTGAGAAATCAGAACTTAGACCTATACCAGAACTTAACAGTCATCAGAACATAATTTCTTAACTCGAAAAAGGAATGCCCATCTTAGTAAATCCTCATACAAGTTCTGAGTTATAGACATCAGAACTTAATCATCAGAACGTGTAACTAGAACTTGTCCTCAGAATTTGTGCAATAATGACACAATGACTGTTTATCTAAAATAACATAGACCACCACATAAATTTTCATCATTCAGATGGAGTGATTAGTGTGTGCATTAAGCTAAATAACAGACAAAGAGTAAAGTCTGATTCACTTCAGTACATCTTAGAAATAAGGCATAACTAAAATTTTGCTAAAGAGCTGTCATTGTCCTGAAACCTACTGATGAATGAGTTCATGCTTGAGTCCACTTCAACTGTTTTGTGCTAATTTTATGCATCTTTTGAAATTCTATTTTACAGTGGCTTCTCAGTGTAAGTGAGTCACGACTGTTTATCAGAATTTATGCTAATATCAGAGTATTTCTCCAGTAATCATAGAGTGTGAAAAGTCACCAAGAAAATATTTTGCTTTTCTAATGCATATCTACTTAATACCAGCAATGCACTTGGGTCGTCCCTTCCACATTTGTACTCTAGATCTCAAAGGAGTACCTGATTTTATTCTTTGATCTTTTTGCTTTTTCTTTTGATAAGTGAGGTTTATCAGCACTTAGTACATTCAGCAGTTTTACTAGTATCAGAACTTAACAGATGAGTAGCATTATTCTAATTTATGACTTAGTAATAAGATATACAAAGTAAACTTAACTAAGCTCAATTATCAGAATTTGCTAGTGTCATAGGGTTTCCACTAAAATAATTACTTCTTACATGGAATCATTTGTTTATTGAAGACTACTAGGTCAGTATCTAGCACAGTTATCCTCATAGGATTGAATAGGTACTTGAACAGACATATCACTTATCAGAGTCTAGAAACATATATCAGACAACAGTCAGTACTTAAAGACATTTATCAATTAAGCACAGAATACACAATGAGATTAATTCTGTAAATACTGAGCATAAAGTCTGATAACACATAACAAGACTAAGCAGATTTAGAGAAAGAACCTGAAACCATTCCAAGTTCATTTACCAATCTTGTAAAAGTAGCTTCACACAGTGGTTTTGTGAAGATATCTGCTAGTTGTTGATCTGTGGGAACAAAATGCAATTCCACTGTACCTTCATCCACATGTTCCATGATGAAGTGGTACCTGATGCTGATGTGCTTTGTCATTGAGTGTTGAACTGGATTACCTGTCATAGCAATAGCACTTTGATTATCACAGTAAATAGGGATTTTGAAATATGTTAACCCATAATCCAGTAACTGATTCTTCATCCAAAGAATCTGTGCACAACAGCTTCCTGCAGCAATATACTCTGCTTCTGCAGTTGATGTGGAAATTGACTTTTGTTTCTTGCTGTACCAAGAAACCAATCTGCCTCCAAGAAATTGGCAGCTTCCAATTATCAAATCAGGTGTATGTGATTTTGTCCACTTCCTTGCAGATGGAAGGTTTTCTCTAGAACTGGATGCTCCCCCATGATCCATGCTATCTTCATTTTCTGATGCTCCCCATGAAACTGTGCTCTCTGAGTTGGATTCTTCAGTATTTAGATTTTCAGCACTTTCAGAACTTGGCTTATCAGAACTTGACGAATCAGAACTTGAAGAGCCAGATGTATGTTCTGATGTTTCTTGAGCTGTGGTAGGATCTTGAGTATGCTCCCCCTGCATAGGTGCATCTTCCTCTGACGTAGTCTCCACAGTTTCAATAACATCAGAGTTTAATCCATCAGAGTTTACAGTATCAGGACTTAGACTATCAGGATTTTCTGTATCAGAATTTGAGTCTTCATTTTCAAATCTCAGCTGATCATGGTCAATGAAATCTTCAAGACCAGTAATCTTTTTGTCATCAAAAGAGACATTGATAGATTCCATGACCACTCTTGTTCTCAAATTATAGACTCTAAAGGCTTTTGTGGAAAGTGGATATCCAACAAAGATTCCTTCATCAGCTTTTAGATCAAACTTTGATAGCTGTTCAGGATGAGTCTTGAGAACAAAACACTTGCATCCAAATACATGAAAATATTTCAGATTTGGCTTCTTTTTCTTCACCATCTCATATGGTGTTTTTCCATGCTTGTTAATGAGTGTTGCATTTTGAGTAAAATAAGCAGTCTGCACAACTTCAGCCCCGAAATAGGTTGGAAGCTTTGCTTCTTCAAGCATTGTACGTGCAGCTTCAATGAGAGTTCTATTCTTCCTTTCAACAACTCCATTTTGCTGTGGAGTTCCAGGAGCAGAAAATTCCTGCTTTATTCCATGGCTTTTGCAGAACTCTTCCATTATCAAATTCTTGAACTCAGTGCCATTATCACTCCTTAAAATTTTCACAGAATCTTTGACCATTTTATCCAGCTGTTTGACATGATCAATCAAGATAGATGCAGTTTCACTTTTTGTGTGCAAGAAATACACCCATGTATATCTAGTGAACTCATCCACTATGACCAACACATACTTCTTCTTTGCAATAGACATGACATTTACTGGACCAAATAGATCAACATGTATTAGATGATAAGGCTCAAGAATTGATGATTCAGTCTTGCTCTTGAATGAAGATTTTCTTTGTTTGGCTTTCTGACATGAATCACAAAGACCATCAGGAGCAAATACTGTGTTTGGCAATCCTCTCACAAGATCTTTCTTGACCAGTTCATTTATATTGTTGAAATTTAAATGAGAGAGTTTCTTATGCCAATTCCAGCTTTCTTCAATTGATGCTCTACTCATTGGACAGATTGCAGAACCATCAGTACTTGTTGAAAGCTTAGCTTCATAAATGTTACCACGTCTGTATCCTTTCAGAACAACTTTGCCTTTAGATTTACTCACAATTTCACAGTGTTCTTCAAAGAAATCAACATGATAACCTCTGTCACAGATTTGACTTATACTCAGTAGGTTGTGTTTAAGTCCTGAGACCAGAGCTACTTGTTTAATTATGACATTTCCAAGATTGATATTGCCATATCCCAATGTTTTTCCAATGTTGCCATCTCCATAAGAAACACTTGGGCCAGCTTTCTCCACAAAGTCTGATAGCAGGGCCTTATTTCCAGTCATATGTCCTGAACATCCACTGTCCAGAACTAAAAATATTTTTCCTATTGCCCTGCAATCACAAAGACCACTAATTATTAGTTTTAAGGACCCAGACTTGCTTGGATCCTTTGGCCTTATTAAGTTTGTTAACATTTGCAGCGGATTTAGCATCAGAGTTTATGTTAACATTTTTCTTATCAGAACTTACACTATCAGACTTTGAATCAGAATTTACACTGGAAGGAACAATGGAAACTTTCTTCAAAGAAGGTTTTATTTGATAATAATCATAGTACAAACTATGATATTCCTTACAAGTATAAATGGAATGCCATAAACTACCACAATGAAAACAAGGATTTTGTGGTTTGTATCTAACAGACTGACTCTTAACTCCTGATTTTGAAGGTAAGGAGTTAATATTCTTATTCTTCCTGCAAAAAGAAGCCAGATGGTTAGAACTTCCACAGTTATGACATGTTTTCCTAGGAGCATCAGGAACAGGTTTATAATCATTGCTTTTATTCACACCTTCCTTTCCATTCCTATTTTTCCTAGGTGATTTTACCTTGTTTGCATTCTTGACATCTTTCAGCTTATGCTTAAGCTGCTTCTTTGTCATTAAGCCTATGTTCACTTTAGCTGTCTTTTCCTGTTTTAGTTTGTCAGAAGTTAATTCCTTTTTAACTTCTGATTTCTCATTTTCAGACTTTACAGTTACAAACTTAACAGGTTTAAACTTTGGCTTTTGCTTAACAACAGGCTTAATTTCTTCAGTTCCTTTATCATTCTTATCTTCTCCATAACCTAAGCCCTCTTTCCAGTTTCCACTACTTAGCAAATTTTGAGTTGTTTTGCCAGAGTTAGTCCAAGTCCTGATAATCTCTCTTTCCTTTTCCAACTCAGTTTTTAGAGATTCATTTAATTTTAGCACTTCATTCCTAACATAAAAAGCATCATCTCTATCCTTCTGAGTTTGATGGAACATGACTAACTCGTTTTCTAAGAAATCATTCCTTTTCTTAAATGCAAGATTTTCAGAAGTTAATCTTTCACATGTTAAAGTTTGATCTCTATAGCTAACAAACATGGTTTTAAGATATCTTCTCAACTCATTAATATCATCAGTATGAAAAGCATAAGTAGTCTGAGGTACCTTTGTTTCAGCAGCTTCAGAACTGCTCTCAGCACTTTCTTTATCAGCATTTGCCATCAATGCATAATTCTCCTCACTTTCAGAGTCTGAGGTGTCTGTCCAGCTTTTCTGCTTTGTGACAAGAGCCTTGCCTTTGTCACCCTTTACCTTCTTGCAGTCAGGAGATATGTGGCCTTTCTCACCACAGTTATAGCATTTAACATTGGTGTAATCTCTTCTGTCAGATTTTCCTCCTCTGCCTTCAGATCTTCTGAAATTCTTCTTATTAGAACTTATGCCTTTCCTGGAAAACTTCTTTCCCTTCCTGAACTTCCTGTATGCAATCTTTGTGATTCCTTTCACCATAAGAGCACACAGCTTTATCATCTCCTCATCAGAATCAGTCTCAGGCAAGCTTTCAGAATCTGAGTCATCATCACTCTCAGAACTTGATGACTCAGTATCAGACTTTATGAAAAGAGCTTTACCCTTGTCTTTCTTTGAGGAAGCTGCTTTGGGGAATTCTTCTTCAGCCTTAAGAGCAACTGTCCTTGACTTTCCTCCTTTCCTCTTGCTTCTTTGTTCCATCTCCAGCTCATGAGTCTTGAGCATTCCATAGATTTCGTCAAGAGTTGTTTCATCAAGATTGTAGTTGTCTCTTATTATCGTTGCCTTCAAATCCCAGCATTCAGGAAGAGCTAACAGGAACTTAAGGTTTGAATCTTCAATATCATACTCTTTATCAACCAATGACAAATCATTCAAAAGTTTGACAAATCTATCATATAAATCATTCAATGACTCATTAGTCTTTGAGTCAAAGTGTTCATACTCTTGAGTGAGTATTGTCTTCCTGTTCTTCTTAATTATGTCAGTTCCCTGACACCTTGTTTTCAGAGCATCCCATATCTCCTTAGCAGTCTTGCAGTTGATTACCCTGTTTGACATTACATTATCAATGGCACTATGCAGTAAATGTCGTACCTTAGCATCCTTAGCAATTGATGCTATGTCCTCAGCAGTATAATCACTCTTCTCCTTTGGTACGGTCTTTGCTGCTTCACCTGCAACTGCAACTGCGAGTTTGGTTGGTTTGTGAGGACCTTCCTTGATTCTATCAAGGTATTCTGGATCTGTTGCTTCCAGGAACATGGTCATCCTTACCTTCCATATGGGATATTCAGATGGTCTCAGTATGGGAACTCTGATGGTCTCATACCGACTGTGAATTTGTGTCTTTGGTGGTTCCTCAGTTTTGGTAGGCTTAGTTGGAGTTTCTGTGTCCGACATGATTGTGTTTGGATCTTTAACTGTATGTATGTTAACATATAGGCTCTGATACCAATTGTTAGGTCACACACACACTGTAGAGGGGGTGAATACAGTGTATAGTACACTCAAATCGAACTTTAAGAACTTAAGTAACAGAAAACAAACTTTATTGAAACAATAAACTCTGTTACAGTATGGAACTGTTACCTCTCAGTGATGAACAAATATCACGAGAGCTGCTAGGGTTACAATGAATAATCTTCTCTAATAATGATAACACTTATAGTGTAAACCCTATATCTGTGTTTATATACTACACAGTTACAAGATAATCGCTAATTGATATGGAATATAATTCTGCTTCCTAAAATATATCAATCAGATATCTTTTCTTCCAAGTATTCCATTCTTCACGAAATTCCTTCTTCATGCATATCTCTTCTTATGTTTATCTCAATCTTCTTTCCTTTAATCAGCTACTGTCCTTATCTGATTGTCCTTCAGCACTTAAGTTCTGATATCTATCTTCTGATGATTATCTCCTGATAACATAAGTACTGATATCCTTAAGTCCTGACTTCCAGTATAAGTACTGATCAACAGTTAAGTACTGATTTATCCTGTTCAAGTAAGATCTGAAAGCTAAACATAAAACATATTAGCCATGACATTATCAAATATATCTAACAAAAACATTCTAGTTCTGGACAGTGGATGTTCAGGACATATAACTGGAAATAAAACCCTGCTATCATACTTTGTGGAGAATGTTGGCCCAGGAGTTTCTTATGGAGATGGCAACATGGGAAAGGCTCTGGGATATGGCAATATCAATCTTGGTAATGTCATAATTGAATCAGTAGATCTTGTCTCAGGACTTAAACACAGTCTGCTAAGTGTGAGTCAAATCTATGACAGAGGTTATCATGTGGATTTCGTTGAAGAACACTGTGAAGTTGTAAGTAATTCTACAGGCAAAGTTATTATGAAAGGTTACATACATGGTAACATATATGGAGCCATACTTTCAACAAATTCTGATGGTTCTGCAATCTTTCAGTTAAGCAGAGCATCAATTGAAGAAATCTGAAATTGGCATAAGAGACTCTCTCATTTAAATTTCAACAACATAAATGAGCTAGTAAAGAAAGATCTTGTGAGAGGACTGCCAAAATCAATATTTGCTCCTGATGGCCTTTGTGACTCATGTCAAAAGGCAAAACAAAGAAAATCTTCATTCAAGAGCAAAACTAAATCCTCAATTCTTGAGCCTTATCACTTACTGCATGTTGATCTATTTGGTCCAGTCAATGTCATGTCCATTGCAAAGAAGAAATATGATATGGTTATAGTGGATGAGTTCACAAGATACACTTGGGTGTATTTCTTGCACAAGAATAATGAAACTGTATCTACTCTAACTGATCATGTCAGACAGCTGGAAAAGTTGGTCAAAGATTATGTTAAAATAATAAGAAATGACAATGGCACTGAGTTCAAGAATTCAATCATGGAAGAGTTCTGCAAAGAGCAAGGAATAAAGCAGGAATTTTCTGCACCTAGAACTCCACAGCAGAATAGAGTTGTAGAAAAAAAGAACATGACTCTTATTGAAGCTGCACGAACTATGCTTGATGAAGCAAATCTACCAACCTACTTTTGGGCTGAAGCTGTGCAGACTTCTTATTTTACACCAATGCTACACTCATAAACAAGCATGGAAAAATACCATATGAGATGGTAAAGAAAAAGAAGCCATATCTGAAATACTTTCATCTATTTGGATGCAAGTGTTTTGTTCTTAAGACTCATCCTGAACAGCTGTCAAAATTTGATCTAAAAGCTGATGAAGGAATTTTTGTTGGATATCCACTTTCCCCAAAAGCCTTCAGAGTGTACAATTTAAGAACAAGGGTTGTCATGGAATCTATCAATGTATCTTTTGATGATAAAAAGATTACTGGACTTGAAGATTTCAATGATCATGATCAGCCGAGATTTGAAAATGAAGATATAAATTCTGATTCTGTAAATTCTGATGACCTAAATCTTGATCCTGTAAGTTCTGATGGGTTAAATTTTGATGTCATTGAAATTGTGGTAATTGCTCCAAAGGAAAATGCACCTGTTTAGGGGGAGCAAGCTGTTGATCATACCACATCTCAAGACTCTCAAGAAGCATCAGAACCAGTCACTGGCTCTTTAAGTTCTGATTCAGCAAGTTCTGATGAGCCAAATTATGATAATTCTGGAAACTCTAATTCTTCAATTCCTGAAGGATCCAACTCAAATTATGGAATCTCAGAGAGCATAACTTCAGGGGGAGCATCAGAAAATGCTGATGGAGACAACATGGATCATGGGGGAGGATCCAGTTCTAGAGATCAACTTCCATCTGCAAGGAAGTGGACTAAATCACACACACCTGACTTAATAATTGGAGATCCTGAAGCATGTGTCAGAACTAGAATAGCAACAATAAATGAATGTCTCTATCATTCATATCTATCTCAGACTAAACCAAAGAAAGTGGAAGGAAGCTCTTCAAGATGCTGATTGGGTGCCAGCAATGCAGGAAGAGTTAAATGAATTTGAAAGAAATAAAGTCTGGACCCTAGTGCCAAAACCAAAGAACAGATCAATTGTTGGTACAAAATGGGTGTTCAGAAATAAAACTGACAGTGATGGCATAATTACAAGAAATAAAGCAAGGCTGGTTGCTAAAGGTTACTCTCAACTGGAGGGTATTGACTATGATGAAACATTTGATCCAGTTGCTAGATTGGAAGCCATAAGAATCTTTTTGGCTTATGTTGCTCACAAGAAGTTTAAAGTCTTTCAAATGGATATGAAAAGTGCTTTTCTCAATGGAGAATTAGAAGAAGAGGTATATGTTGAACAACCTCCAGGCTTTGTAGATCCAAAATTTCCAAATGATGTCTACATGTTTGACAAAGCACTTTATGGCCTTAAGAAAGCTCCAAGAGCATGGTATGAGACTTTGGCTCAATTTCTTCTGGAAAGTAGATTTAACAGAGGCACAATTGACAAGACTTTATTCTACCTCAACCATGGAAAGGACTTACTTTTGGTACATATATATGTTGATGATATCATCTTTGGCTCTACAAATACAAAACTTTGTGAAAGATTTTCCAAGTTAATGCAGTCAAGATATCAAATGAGTATGATGGGAGAAATTAGCTATTTTCTGGGACTTCAATTTAAGCAAACTAAAGAAGGTACTTTCATAAATCAATCTAAGTACAACAAAAATTTACTCAAGAAATTTGGAATGCAAGACAGTTCAACTACATCAACTCCCATAGACACTGCCACCAAGTTAGATAAAGATACTGGAGCATCAGTAGATATTACTAACTACAGAGGTATGATTGGCTCTTTACTCTATTTAACTGTAAGTAGACCTGATATCATGTATGCTACCTGTCTTTGTGCAAAATTTGAGGCTGATCCAAGAGAACCTCATCTAATAGTTGTGAAAAGAATTTTCAAGTACCTCAAGGGTACAGCTGATCTAGGATTGTGGTATCCTAGGGAATCAGACTTTAAGCTAATAGGTTACTCAGATGCAGATTTTGCAGGATGCAAAATAGACAGGAAAAGCACTAGTGGAAGCTGCCAATTTCTTGGAGGCGGATTGGTTTCTTGGTTTAGCAAGAAACATAAATCAATTTCCACATCAACTGCAGAAGCAGAATATATTACTGCAGGAAGCTGTTGTGCACAGATTCTTTGGATGAAGAATCGGTTACTGGACTATGGGTTAGAATTTTCGAAAATACCTATTTACTGTGATAATCAAAGTGCTATTGCTGTGACAGGAAATCCAGTTCAATACTCAATGACAAAGTACATCAGCATTAGGTACCATTTCATAAGGGAACATGTGATGGAAGGTACAGTGGAATTGCATTTTGTTCCAACAGATCAACAACTAGCAGATATCTTCACAAAACCACTATGTGAAGCTACTTTTACAAGACTGGTAAATGAACTTGGAATGGTTTCAGCTTCTTTCTCAAAATCTGTTTAGTTTTTATTCTCATACATCAGACTTTATAATCAGTGTTTATAGATTTTCTTATCTCAATGTAATATGTGCTTAAATGGTTACTTTTTAAACACTGCTTGTTATCTGATGTGATTCTATAAACTCTGAGAGTGTTTTGAATGTTCTGTGACTATTCAATCCAGTAAGGATTATTTTGTTAGATGCTGACTTAGTAGTCTTTAACAAACTATGTATCATATGTTTGAATTAGTTGTTTATGTGGAAATTAATAACACAAGAAAATTCTGATTTTGATCTTAGTCAAATTTACTCTGTGTATCTTATTACTAAGTCACAAACTAGATTATTGCTTCTTATCTATCAAATTCTGATGTCAGTAAATCTTAAGGATGAACTACATGCTTGATAAGCCTCACTTATCTGAAGAAAATAAAAGAAAAGAAAAATTGAAATCAGGTACTCCTTTGTGATCTAGAGTAAATATGTGAGAGGGAAGATCCAAGTGCATTGCTGGTATTAAGTTATATGCATTAGAAAAGCAAATTGATTTTTCTTGGTGACTTTTCACATTCTCTGATTACTGTAGAAATATTCTGATAACATCATAAATTCTGATGGCAGTTGTAGCTCATTTACACTGAGAAGCCACTGTCTAAAGAATTTCAAAAGATGCATAAAATAAGCACAAACAGTTGAGGTGGAGTCTTGCATAACTTTATTCTACAGTAGACTTCACAATTCAAGAAAGATTTTAAGCATTTTTTTTAGTTATGCCTTATTTCTAAGATATACCGAAGTTTATCAGACTTTAATCCTTATATGATCATTTGCACATACACACACTATCACTCCATATGAACGATGAAAATTACTGTGGCGATTAAGTTGTTTCTGACAAACAGTTAAGTATTATTTGCATAAATTCTGAGGACAAGTTCTGATGATTAAACTCTGAAGAAACCAGTCAATATTTGTGTGAAGAAACACAGAAATAGTCATTCATTTTTTTGAGTACAAGAGCCATGTTCTGATGATCGTTAAATTATGATAATAGTCAATTTCTGATGCAAATCCTGATGCTTACATGGCATTATTTATTTACTTGACTTATTTGTAATTTTTACTGTAACAGTCATATTTATCAGAAAATAATTAAGTGAGATAAAAATAGTGTTAATCATTTGGTTAATGGGTTGCGTGTTTGTTTTGGTAACCGCATGTGAGCATTAATTACTGAACGTTTACCGTGCCCACTAATAATGTTTTGACTGTTTACATGCTGCCAGGTGTCACATGTCTATTTTACTTCCTAAAAGAGTCGTTGAGTGGGAAGAGTATAAATATTAGAGATAAAAGATTATACAAATCTTTTACCTTATCTCTTACTTCAATCTCTTATTTCTTTTACTCTCTCTCTCTCTCTCTCTCTCTCTCTCTTTTTCTCTCTATTTTCTGACAGACTTTCTTACAGGCATTTTATCAAACACCTTGCAAACACACGATTTTCACTTAATTTTTCACAGAAATGGCACCTAAGGATCTAATTTATGATGGAGCCAAGTTTGTCCCCAACAACTACATGGCTATTCTTAACAAGGACGAGGCTCCTTCAGAACTTCACTTCATTCAAGACTTTCTATCTCGAAGTGAAATTGGGTATGCTCTGACCCAACCACAGATTCTCTCAGGAAAGCAAATTATGGAGTTTTGGAGGTCTAGGGTATATGATGATGGTAGTGAAAATGGTTCCCCAAGCATTACTGTAACACCCCCAGATCCGGGGTCGGGGATCCGGGTCGTCACGGTCTTTCTTTCCACAATATCACTTCACTTAATTAATAATAATAACCTTAAGCTGTGACCCCACACTAACACACACCACAACCCGTTATAGTCTCAGAGATGAAATTCAAATAAGTACAAGTCTTTGAATCCACAATTTAAAAGTTATTACAACCCAAAACGATAACTTGATAAATTTACAGTTAATTGCCATTATCTGCCACAAGTTATAATTATACATAATTGATTCTCAAAAGTAGAATGCCTGATCTACCAATAGATCTACCTCTGCAGCTATAGCAGCCACAACATCATCGGGAAGACGCGGGACGCTTCCCACGCGCTTGCGCTGGGTCTGCTGGAGTCTGGCCATCTTTCCTAACTGTTGTTGTGTGATGAAGAAATAAAGCAAGAGTGAGCCTTACAGCTCGCAAGATAATACATAGTGATAACAATAATATAAGTATCTAAATGGATACTTAATAGAATCTTTATCGTGAGTAAGGTAATTACTTACTGGATATAAGTTTTAAAAGAAGATGAAGTTACCAATTACTTCACTATACTTATACCATATTTAGAAATCTACTTGAACTACTACTGTTCGAAGTATAATAAGATTCACGAGGTCATCCCATAGATGAGACCACAAATAAAACTTGAAAATATTTGATCTTTGAAATATTTTGAAAAGAGATGAAGTTACGAGATACTTCATTCAATGGATACACCAGTAAAAATGTTTGACCCTGTCAATGCTTCGGCAACCACCCATTAGTAGCCTTTCAATCGAAATGCTACGGGTAGTGTTGCAGAATTATCCAAATGGATGATGAACTCATTACGGGAGTTTACCGCGCCAGGAAGACCACTTACGATGATCAGTCGTAGTAGTACAACCCCACCATTTTCTACATGTAGAGGAGAACCTGTCGGATTTACTTGTCAACCGAACACTGAACTCCTAAGGAATGGACCGCCTTAGCGGAACTTCCAGGCCATTTGGGCCAATATAATAAGGCTGGGCCGGCGCTACTCAACCACTTACGCCACTCCTAGTTCAGATGAAATCCATGACTCTGAAACGTAAAGCTCGTTTCCCCCTTTCCCCAAGTAGAAACTTGTTGATACGGCTCCAACAAGAAGTCGTATCTAGTTGGAAAGGAAAACTCACCGATATTTCCCAGGCGATGCCTGTTAATGGATTAACTTGTTCCAAGAATTTTACTTCCCGAATATTGGGTAAGTAATCAAAAACTCTTTTACCAAGACAGCAACCTTGTTGCGAATATAAAACACACCACCGAGCTGGATCCCCCATGTTTTGAGCGAGTATTTAAATCCCCTTTTTAAAAGGAAGATCTTAAATATAAAAATAGTTTTGGGATCCGCTCTAACTTTTGAAAATCATTTTAAAGACTCGAAAACACTTTAAAGAGTGTTTGGAGTAAAACTGATTTAATGAAGTAAATCAGTCCCCAGAATATTTAGAAAATGACTGAATGTTAATATTTAAAATAATATTCCCATAAAGAATAATCTTTATAAAAATAATTGAAGTAGAAGTATTAAAACTTATACTTGAAACGAGTATTAAATAACCAAAGATATACTTATATGAAAGTACTATCTTTATTTGAATAATCGAAAATAAGTTTGATTATTGACACCTTATTCTTTAATAAAATAAAGAATATACCTCGACAAATAATCGGAGTCTTAGATCCTCAAATGAATATTCAAATAATATTCATTAAATAATATAAACTGAGTCATAAGCCTTCGAATGAATATTCAAATAATATTCAATAAATAATATAAAAGAGTCATAAGCCCTCCGATGAATATTCAAGTAATATTCAGATAAATAAACAAAAGGAGTCATACGCCTTCGAATGATATTCGAAATAATATTCAATAATAAAATAAAGTTAAAGTTATCGAATAAACCTTATTCGATTAATAGTTTTGAAAACTATGACCATATATATATATATATATATAAGTATATATATATATATATATATTTATATCCATATATACAAAATCTACTCGGGATCCTCGACTCCCGGTTTTAGAAAATATTTCCACCTTTGGGTCCCTATACTAAGGGTATATGCAAATTACCGCTATCCTCTAGCATAGGTATTATCAACGGAATCAACAGATATATATTGAAAGAATACGAAACAGGCATGCATATATATATATATATATATCATAGCAGCATGCTTCAATATATTGCAACATTTGCTAATTAACCAACATGCATCTATCGCAAGATAATGCAAATACATATATTCATCACAACAACAGTTATAACGGGTAGAAAACTTGCCTGAGCGACTTGGGGGTGAGAAAGGCTCGGGACGAGTCTGATAACCTATAAACAACAAGTAAGTTGGAATTAAACCAAAATCACTTGTAAATCTATACTTTAACTAACTTAGACTCTAACGCTTGTTTTGCGCTCACTGATTTGCTTAAGTCACTCGGGTACCCTCGGCTCCACCATTTTTAATAATTTAACCTTTACGAGTTTTAAAGCGATTCCTTTGCGAGTGTCTTACCAACTGCCTAACACACTTACCATAAATGTTTCATACATTAATTAACCCTTTTTGGTCTTTAACCTATGTTTCAAAGTAAGGCGAGGGGTAAGGGTTCGTTCGCGAAACGTCGTTACTTAAAACGGCCGTTTCTCCTAAACCGTTCATCGGAATCGAACGAACTACATATCAAAACGAAGCTCGTAACATGAGCTATCTAAACATGGCAGTGGTCATAATCTAGCAGGGGGTTCTCGGGTCCTAATGCTATGCACAAAAACAGTTCAAAGAAAATCGGACGTTACGACGGCTATGTTTACGCGATTTCCCAAATTTTAAACCATTCAATACCAACCACAAATCAACCCCAAATCAATCATACAACCAATATCCTTCCAAACCACATCATAACAGCCCCAACAAATCCACATTAACCATTTATACTTATTCCTCACATGAACTAAAAGCTTTACTTAGGTTCTTTAACTAATTACCAAGATTTACAACTCCAACAATGCAACAAAACCAACTAATCTCTACAAACTCAACCAAACTTCAACCAATCAAGCATCATGCTTCACATATGCTATATCAAACACATTCAATCCTAATTACTCAAAACTAAAGCTAGGGTTTGTAGTTTATACCTTCCTTGGAGAGGTGGGAGGAGCTAGGAAGCCTTAAGAAGCTTTGAGAAGTCTTAAGAATGCTTGGATCTTCAAGAAAACAAGAAAACTTCAAGTTAAAAAAACTTGAAAACACTATTCATAGTCTTCTTCTTTGATTAAATAAAGAAGATTGAGAAGGAATTAATGGCTTAAACTCATGATATAGTCCTAACTAAGCATGAAGATGATTAGGGAATTATCTTACCAATTTAGGAAGCTTGGATCTTGGATTTTGAATTTCTCTTGCCTTTTGAATAGTGAAAAGTCGTGAGCAATGAAGAACAAAGCCTTGGTTGCTTTTGATTTTTGATGAAAATGATTTTACTTGGCTTGGTTGATTGGTTTTTGTGCTTGCTTTAGTCAATTACCTTCTTGCCCTTGGATTTGTGTGGTTACAAAGCCACCACACCTCCTTCCTTCCCATGTCATGCTTATGTCATCCTCATGATGTCATCCTCACTTCCTTGTCCTCTTTCTATTGGTTGGATGACATCATTCCCACTAATCCCTTTGATTAACTTCCTAATCGTTTTCCTAATGACCGCTGATCTGTTATACGGTTCGCTTAACTTTCGTTTTCGTTTATCGTTTGAGGGATCATACCCGGTATCTTATTACTTAGGTTCCCTCAACCTTTCTCAATATATTATATTCCTTTTATGATCCTCTCCTATAATCCTTTAATTTAAATCCTTTTATCCTGTTACCTTTTTCTCAATTCTTTCCGTATCTAGTGGATTTCCGGGAAAAATCCAAGTGTTCAGAATTGGATTCTGACGATCTTTACATACACTTATATACCACATAGAGTACTAATAATATCCCATAAGATCAATAACAGAACCCCTACATAGCGTGGCATGAACAGTTTTCTCATTCAGCAAAAACACTATTCATAAGGGTTTCAAAATTTCTCAAAAATTGGGGTTATTACAGTCTCCCCTCCTTAAAAGGATTCCGTCCCGGAATCAGATAGAAAACAAATGGGGATACTTTCTTAGCATTACACTTTCTAACTCTCGAGTCAATTTTTCCACATTGTGGTTCTACCACCAAACTCTGCCTAGTTTGATAATCCTTCTCCTAAGCACTTGTTCCTTTTCACTCTATAACCCTTCCTGGTTGCTCCATATAGGTTACGTCGGGTCCCATATCTATGCGCTCATATGCCTCTATTTATCTGGCATCTGAATTACACTTCCTTAACATTGATACGTGAAACGCGTTATGACTCGCTACATGTTCTGGGTTAGGGCTAGCTCATATGCTAACTTCCCAAACGTCTTAATATATCCAAGGGTCCAACAAATTGTAGACTTAGCTTTCCTTTCTTTCCGAACCTCATCAATCCTTTCCAAGGGATACCTATAACATTACTAGGTCCCCTATTTCATACCCTTTGTCCTTTCGAGTCAAATCAGCACACCTCTTATGTCCATCTTGGGTTACTACCAGCCGTCCTCTGATTAGATCTATCATATCCTTGGTCCTTTGGACTACTGCGGGTCCGAGCATCTTGCGCTCTACAACTTCATCCTAACATAAGGGAGATCGACATTGTCTTCCCTCAAGGATCTCATAAGGCGACATCTCGATAATGACATATGATCTATTGTCGTAAGATAACTCAATCCGTGTTAAGTGATCATTCCAAATTCTTTCAAGTCTATTGCACAGACTCTTATTATAGCTTTTAGCATTAGAGCTTTTGCTTCTTAATACCTATTCTTTTCCAGCTCGTAATCGCTACTACCTTCCGTTCCTAATATTATACTGGTTATACTTTTGCTTGTTAGCGCTCTATAACCTTTTAATAACCACGTCAACCTTAGTATCACGAATGTGTTTCCATTCCGCATACTACCACCACTTTATTACTCCTTTTTCAGTTGTTTCTATTTTCCAAAGTTTGATTAATCATATAGAAGTAAAGGAATTTGTTGAGAGATCACTATGATCATGAACACTTGTTATATCGCATAGTTAGTACAGAAGGTGGCCAGCCTTTAGTACTTGACAAGCAATTAAACAATAGCTGGTATCCTACTCGGCTTCTATCACACAGATAGATAGTCATTCGGCAATACCTCCCCTTCTGGAAGGGTTGTTCTTCTCAGCTTATATGAAATGAAAAGAAGAGAAAAGAACAAATTGAAGAGAATTGTATATATGAAAAAAAAAATATATACTGTCACCAAATATCTGGCTTGGAACCTACCTCTGAACTATAGAGGTCTGTCATAGGAGAACGAAACATATATATTTATATCAACATCAAGTGTTATAGCATCGTATTTCACATGCCTAAATATTTTTGCCATTCCGTCCATCATTCTATGGACCCATGCTCTTCCTCGAGCTTATACACAATCACCTTTAAAACTCCCTCGACATCGAAAATTGAATCTGGGATCTCATTCTAGACATCATCGTTACTAGAATTCTATGCTTGCACCGCAACCTTCCTCATATAGTAATACGACTCTCTTTTCATAAGAAGGAATAAATATTCAATTGGTAGATACTCTACTTAATTAGTCTATCAATGATAACTTATACATTACCACGACCCGATTAGTGGTACTCAACCTCAACATCCATTCCAATACAACTCTCACGGTTGTAATCAGCTCACCACTCGCAGAATCATTGCTGCATTACTATGGTCCACTACTAACCTACTGTAGTCATTCATTTTCCATGAAGTCTTAATAGCTAACCATACGGAGTCCATACATGTCGTATCAAATTCTCCTAAGGAGTTAACATAACCACCAATCACAATTCATGAAGAACACTCCAAACTCTGACGTACTTTCATGACATGAAGCAGATAAAAGTGCAGAAGAGTTTCAATCAAAGCAACGATAGCAGGTTAATACCATTCTTAATCATACGCCCTAAATAGAAGAATTAACTCAAGGGTTCATCTAGTCCTTTTTGAAACATGGTCCTGGATTATTCTCAAGATAGGACCTTCTAAGATAGATAGCCCGATCATGGCGATTACACGAATTAAACCTTTACCAACTACTATTACGGTTGGGTATTGCACAGTCATCAGAAGGAATGTCAATCTTCCAAACCATAATACAACCTTCACAGTTTTAACCATCATCACTGTATTCTTTTGGCACACACGCCTATAATTATCCACTTACCCTTAAAGTGTCGGCCACCTCTTTGGCCTTTCCTGATAGTAAAATTTCCTTACAGTCAATGTCATTTTAACCACCTCCAAATAAATTTTCTACCTTATTTCCGATCACTGCTTGAGTGAAGATGTTTTCCTTAAAATCAGATGGGAAAAAAATATCACCATTTTTCCATAAGTTATTGCCTCAATCTTTAGAGGTTAATCACTGTCACGACTGACTCTCAATCATACTTAGAACATCTTTTATCTTAGGTCCTAATTGCCCTGAACAATTTCGACCTTTACTGGTTCGATCCATACTTTCTCGTGGTTTAACACGTGCCCCACTTGGCATCATTATAATTATGTCATATTTCCTTTATCAACATTTTTATTCTTGAGAATTTTGAATATTACCTTTCTCCTTGTAAAACCTCTAAGGTTATCCTTCAATCGTTCCTCCTGTATTCCCTAGATACAGGGCATATCAAAATACCATTCACTATTACTAGAACCATTGTCTATATACATCTGAAAAATTTCTCCACTAATTCTTAAAGGTTATTGTTACCTTAATCCTTTCCAATTCATACTGTCAAAACTCATACTATCCCTATTAAGGGTGAAATGCCAACCTTTATGCATTCCCCTAGGATTCGTTTTAAGTTACCGATGTTCTATCCTTAATTCCACCTCTAAAAAGGTACAAGCATCCTTCCATGGATAAATAAAGTCATATATCCCTGATAAGGGTATCTTGTTCAATCATTTCCACCTCGATAGTCTATACCTAACTTCATAATAGCATCCTTATTCAAATTGAGGTCAATCCATATGGCCTCCAAAAGATAACAACGGTTATCCGCTTTTCTTGCCTAATTTGGTAACGATAACAAGGATTTTCTGGAAGATATTGGTCGTGTTCAATGTGAACTTCTTCTTAATAATTCCTTATTTACTTTTGTTGTTTATCTCAACAGTCACCTCAATGTTGGGATATCTTTCATACCTGGCGTCTCCCTTTCTGGGTATCATGCCACCGGTCTTACACTTCACATTCTTGAAGGTCACTTCCTTCATCCAATTTTCCTAGTTTCTTACTTCCTTGTCTCCTCAGTCTATCCGCGTCTCATTGTTTATCCTTCGAACTATCTCAATGTTTCCTCGAATCCTCCCAACTTAAAGGGGATAAAATATATGCATCTCTTATGCCTTCAACCGTCAACTTTAACTCATGGTGAATCACCCTCATCCTGACGATCATATACTTTTCTATTTCTATTGCTACGAGTCTTTAGGGTTTCCTCATACCCAACTCCCTTATCATTCCTCAAACTCTATTGCCGTTATATTCCTTTCTCTTATCATTATTTCATGAACCAACACAATATAAGCATTGATTTCAAACATCCCGTCATTCTGGATTCGTGTCTACAGAACGAATCTTGACAACTTTTACATCTTAGATTCATAATTCATCATACTCGTCTGCCTTTGTTCTGGCTCTAAAGCTTTTACACTATCTCCATAACCTTGGGAATTACTTTCCCGAAAACAATTGACTGAACTTAAATCAGTTTATTCTAACCTCTGGCTCCGTGCCTTTCTTGGTCTTTCACCAGCGGATGGTCTCTTTCTTAGGAGGGTAAGTGACAAAAATAGTCTTTTGAGATTCGTCAATCATTTAGAATCTCAAATGATTCCTCTATTTCCTTTAGCCAGGCTCTTGCCTCGACTAGGTCAACCTGTTCCCTGGGAACTCTGAGAGCTTAGCGACTTAAAGGTCATGAAAGAATTTCCTACCGCATTGTTTCCTCAAGGTGGTGGTTGGGGATAATAGTCTAAGTTCTGTCTAGACAGGTCCATGAATTGCCGTATAGGAGTACCGTCTCGGGTCTCCTTTCCTTACTCGACTTTCTGTTTCCTTAGTATGAAATGTTTCATCCTACTCCCCATAATTGGGGTCATCTTTTAATTTAAAATCCTCATTTTCCACTCCATCATGTCATGGGTTCCTTCTATCTTGATGGCGACCTCCCTGACTATCACGTTCAGGGTTTGCTCTAAATCTTATTCCTCAAACTATGGCTCTCATCTAAGTTCTCATCCTTACGCTCTTGAACTTTCGGAACCCAAATTCTATAGGAATACTTCATTATTCCCTTATCATCTTTCTCGGTATTAATCTCATATTTATTTTTTTGGCTCTCTGCCTTCATTCATCACCTTTCTCTGGCACCGTATGCTCTTTTCCAATAATTCGGTCTCTATTGCAATCTCAAACAGCTTTTCGGTACCGGCTCCGGTTACCTTCACTACTATTTCCAAAATCTCTTATAAACTCTCCAAAAGACATTATCATCTTGAGTCTCTCCTTTTTACTAAGGGCATCAGCCACCATATTGGCTTTCCCCGAATGATAAAGAATCTCCCAATCATTATTCTTGATTAGCTCTAACCGCCTCCTCGGGCGTATGTTGAGCTCTCTCTACGGGAAAATGTACTAGAGTACTTATGGCTTAGGTAAATCTCGCACTTCTCTCCATACAAGTAGTGCCTCCAATCTTTAGGGCAAAACTATTGCCACGAGCCCAAGCTCATGGGTGGGGATATCGAATTTTAAATTCCCTTAATTGTCTTGACGCAGACGCGATTATCTTGCTATGCTATATAAGAAGCACCCTAATTCCTTATGCGAAGCGTCACTTACAAATCACAAAATCTCCTTTTTCCCTCCGGCAACGCCAACATAGGGGCCGTCACCAACCTTTGCTTCAGTTCTTAAAAGCTGTTCTCGCATTTCTCTGCCTATTCGAACTTCTCAGTCTTATGAGTAAGCCGCGTTAAAAGGGCTACTATCTTTACAAACTTGAACGAACCTCTGGTAGTGACCGACCAATCCTACCTCTGGTAGTCGACCTAACCATGGTCATCAATTCATCAGTGGTCCTTTATTCATTCTTGTCAGGATCCTCCATGGGATCCTTCTCAGCAACTATCCCTTCTAGGACAACATCCTCAACCGCTAAATCCTCAATATCAACATCATCCGGTCCTGCATTAGGACACTCTATCGAATCCACAATTCGATCTCCAATTAGTAATAAAATATCATCGCGATGTTGCTCCTCAACCTCAGGGTTCGGAGTCCCGCTACCATATACGATAACGAACTACGCTCCTATCACGATATTTATAAGGGTTCCCATAAGGGTTTTAACTGTCAGTACTATGTTAGGTAGTCCGACTATGAACTTGGCAAGAGTTCTTATTATCTTAGTTAACTTAATATCTTAACATCCCATCATCTCTGAGGTTTATAACGCTTAGCTCTGATACCATTTCTGTAACACCCCCAGATCCGGGGTCGGGGATCCGGGTCGTCACGGTCTTTCTTTCCACAATATCACTTCACTTAATTAATAATAATAACCTTAAGCTGTGACCCCACACTAACACACACCACAACCCGTTATAGTCTCAGAGATGAAATTCAAATAAGTACAAGTCTTTGAATCCACAATTTAAAAGTTATTACAACCCAAAACGATTACTTGATAAATTTACAGTTAATTGCCATTATCTGCCACAAGTTATAATTATACATAATTGATTCTCAAAAGTAGAATGCCTGATCTACCAATAGATCTACCTCTGCAGCTATAGCAGCCATAACATCATCGGGAAGACGCGGGACGCTTCCCACGCGCTTGCGCTGGGTCTGCTGGAGTCTGGCCATCTTTCCTAACTGTTGTTGTGTGATGAAGAAATAAAGCAAGAGTGAGCCTTACAGCTCGTAAGATAATACATAGTGATAACAATAATATAAGTATCTAAATGGATACTTACTAGAATCTTTATCGTGAGTAAGGTAATTACTTACTGGATATAAGTTTTAAAAGAAGATGAAGTTACCAATTACTTCACTATACTTATACCATATTTAGAAATCTACTTGAACTACTACTGTTCGAAGTATAATAAGATTCACGAGGTCATCCCATAGATGAGACCACAAATAAAACTTGAAAATATTTGATCTTTGAAATATTTTGAAAAGAGATGAAGTTAGGAGATACTTCATTCAATGGATACACCAGTAAAAATGTTTGACCCTGTCAATGCTTCGGCAACCACCCATTAGTAGCCTTTCAATCGAAATGCTACGGGTAGTGTTGTAGAATTATCCAAATGGATGATGAACTCATTACGGGAGTTTACCGCGCCAGGAAGACCACTTACGATGATCAGTCGTAGTAGTACAACCCCACCATTTTCTACATGTAGAGGAGAACCTGACGGATTTACTTGTCAACCGAACACTGAACTCCTAAGGAATGGACCACCTTAGCGGAACTTCCAGGCCATTTGGGCCAATATAATAAGGCTGGGCCGGCGCTACTCGACCACTTACGCCACTCCTAGTTCAGATGAAATCCATGACTCTGAAACGTAAAGCTCGTTTCCCCTTTCCCCAAGTAGAAACTTGTTGATACGGCTCCAACAAGAAGTCGTATCTAGTTGGAAAGGAAAACTCACCGATATTTCCCAGGCGATGCCTGTTAATGGATTAACTTGTTCCAAGAATTTTACTTCCCGAATATTGGGTAAGTAATCAAAAACTCTTTTACCAAGACAGCAACCTTGTTGCGAATATAAAACACACCACCGAGCTGGATCCCCCATGTTTTGAGCGAGTATTTAAATCCCCTTTTTAAAAGGAAGATCTTAAATATAAAAATAGTTTTGGGATCCGCTCTAACTTTTGAAAATCATTTTAAAGACTCGAAAACACTTTAAAGAGTGTTTGGAGTAAAACTGATTTAATGAAGTAAATCAGTCCCCAGAATATTTAGAAAATGACTGAATGTTAATATTTAAAATAATATTCCCATAAAGAATAATCTTTATAAAAATAATTGAAGTAGAAGTATTAAAACTTATACTTGAAACGAGTATTAAATAACCAAAGATATACTTATATGAAAGTACTATCTTTATTTGAATAATCGAAAATAAGTTTGATTATTGACACCTTATTCTTTAATAAAATAAAGAATATACCTCGACAAATAATCGGAGTCTTAGATCCTCAAATGAATATTCAAATAATATTCATTAAATAATATAAACTGAGTCATAAGCCTTCGAATGAATATTCAAATAATATTCAATAAATAATATAAAAGAGTCATAAGCCCTCCGATGAATATTCAAGTAATATTCAGATAAATAAACAAAAGGAGTCATACGCCTTCGAATGATATTCGAAATAATATTCAATAATAAAATAAAGTTAAAGTTATCGAATAAACCTTATTCGATTAATAGTTTTGAAAACTATGACCATATATATATATATATAAGTATATATATATATATATTTATATCCATATATACAAAATCTACTCGGGATCCTCGACTCCCGGTTTTAGAAAATATTTCCACCTTTGGGTCCCTATACTAAGGGTATATGCAAATTACCGCTATCCTCTAGCATAGGTATTATCAACGGAATCAACAGATATATATTGAAAGAATACGAAACAGGCATGCATATATATATATATATCATAGCAGCATGCTTCAATATATTGCAACATTTGCTAATTAACCAACATGCATCTATCGCAAGATAATGCAAATACATATATTCATCACAACAACAGTTATAACGGGTAGAAAACTTGCCTGAGCGACTTGGGGGAGAGAAAGGCTCGGGATGAGTCTGATAACCTATAAACAACAAGTAAGTTGGAATTAAACCAAAATCACTTGTAAATCTATACTTTAACTAACTTAGACTCTAACGCTTGTTTTGCGCTCACTGATTTGCTTAAGTCACTCGGGTACCCTCGGCTCCACCATTTTTAATAATTTAACCTTTACGAGTTTTAAAGCGATTCCTTCGCGAGTGTCTTACCAACTGCCTAACACACTTACCATAAATGTTTCATACATTAATTAACCCTTTTTGGTCTTTAACCTATGTTTCAAAGTAAGGCGAGGGGTAAGGGTTCGTTCGCGAAACGTCGTTACTTAAAACGGCCGTTTCTCCTAAACCGTTCATCGGAATCGAACGAACTACATATCAAAACGAAGCTCGTAACATGAGCTATCTAAACATGGCAGTGGTCATAATCTAGCAGGGGGTTCTCGGGTCCTAATGCTATGCACAAAAACAGTCCAAAGAAAATCGGACGTTACGACGGCTATGTTTACGCGATTTCCCAAATTTTAAACCATTCAATACCAACCACAAATCAACCCCAAATCAATCATACAACCAATATCCTTCCAAACCACATCATAACAGCCCCAACAAATCCACATTAACCATTTATACTTATTCCTCACATGAACTAAAAGCTTTACTTAGGTTCTTTAACTAATTACCAAGATTTACAACTCCAACAATGCAACAAAACCAACTAATCTCTACAAACTCAACCAAACTTCAACCAATCAAGCATCATGCTTCACATATGCTATATCAAACACATTCAATCCTAATTACTCAAAACTAAAGCTAGGGTTTGTAGTTTATACCTTCCTTGGAGAGGTGGGAGGAGCTAGGAAGCCTTAAGAAGCTTTGAGAAGTCTTAAGAATGCTTGGATCTTCAAGAAAACAAGAAAACTTCAAGTTAAAAAAACTTGAAAACACTATTCATAGTCTTCTTCTTTGATTAAATGAAGAAGATTGAGAAGGAATTAATGGCTTAAACTCATGATATAGTCCTAACTAAGCATGAAGATGATTAGGGAATTATCTTACCAATTTAGGAAGCTTGGATCTTGGATTTTGAATTTCTCTTGCCTTTTGAATAGTGAAAAGCCGTGAGCAATGAAGAACAAAGCCTTGGTTGCTTTTGATTTTTGATGAAAATGATTTTACTTGGCTTGGTTGATTGGTTTTTGTGCTTGCTTTAGTCAATTACCTTCTTGCCCTTGGATTTGTGTGGTTACAAAGCCACCACACCTCCTTCCTTCCCATGTCATGCTTATGTCATCCTCATGATGTCATCCTCACTTCCTTGTCCTCTTTCTATTGGTTGGATGACATCATTCCCACTAATCCCTTTGATTAACTTCCTAATCGTTTGCCTAATGACCGCTGATCTGTTATACGGTTCGCTTAACTTTCGTTTTCGTTTATCGTTTGAGGGATCATACCCGGTATCTTATTACTTAGGTTCCCTCAACCTTTCTCAATATATTATATTCCTTTTATGATCCTCTCCTATAATCCTTTAATTTAAATCCTTTTATCCTGTTACCTTTTTCTCAATTCTTTCCGTATCTAGTGGATTTCCGGGAAAAATCCAAGTGTTCAGAATTGGATTCTGACGATCTTTACATACACTTATATACCACATAGAGTACTAATAATATCCCATAAGATCAATAACAGAACCCCTACATAGCGTGGCATGAACAGTTTTCTCATTCAGCAAAAACACTATTCATAAGGGTTTCAAAATTTCTCAAAAATTGGGGTTATTACAATTACTTTTACAACAGGGGAAGATGAGCACTTGGTCACCCTGTCTATTATTCGACAAGCTTTGCATCTGCCAGAAAACTGTACTTACAGTTCACAAGTTGGAGAGTCAGCTCTTCAAAATATGATGGCAAATCTTGTGTATGAGAAATCTTTGTCCAAGATGGGACAACTGAAGAGGCCCTATATCAGGAGGGTGTGGAGCTTCTTTTTCGATTGCATTACTAAAGCCTTTGCCAATAAATACTCCAACTTTGATGCTATCCCAATAATAAGTCAGCAAATTGGGTATGCCCTTCTTAATCAAACTCATTTTGAATATGCTACTGCAATTTTGGGTTTTATAGGTGATAGGATGAAAGAAGATAGCAACACAGTTTATTTTTCTAGATTCTGTCAGCTTATATATAATTTCTGTTGTTCTGATGCACCTCAAAACTTTAGTGAGACAATTGAACCCTTTAAACTTCACAAAAGGGCTTTCACAGACTTATTATCTGCTGATAATAAGAAGAATGTACTAAGACCCCTCCAAATTCCTCAATCTGTCAAACAATTCTTAGTAAATTCTGATCCTCACACATACATAACTATATATCCTGATGTTGCACCTACACAACCTACTATTTCACAACCTCCAGCAACACAGCCTTCCAATACTCAACCACAGCCTACTATCAGAACCTACTTTCAACCAGCACAATCCTCTCAACCACAATCATCAGCACGTACAATCAGATCCTCACCTCTCAAATCCAAACCAACCTCTGGTACTTCTTAAAAGGTGCCAGTTGTAAAATCTGACACATCTTCTAGGCCTAAAATCAAAAGAACTATTTTTGTGCCTAAATCTCCACCAAGGAGAAGAAGAAGGATCATTATGAGAGATGAATCTGATGAGGATGAACAAGTCCAGGTTCCTGCATCAGAACCTGTGACAAAAGAAGCTGAAAAGGTAATTTTTCAGAAGGAGGTAGAAGCTGAAGAGTCAACTCTTTAAAAGGAGAATGAAGCTGAGGGTTCTGGCATTTTGAAAAGGAAAGGATTTGTAAATTCTGATACGGATCATATCTCTCCACCATCCAGAAGATTAAAGAAGATAAGAGCAGGTGTGCATATAGCATAAATTCAATTTGAAGATGCTGAAGAAGCTGAGGAAGGGGATCAGGATCTGAAATTCCAAAAGTTCACATATCAGAACCTGTGATTTCTCCACCTCACTCTCCAATCCAGGCTACAGATGATGTTGAACAACAAGAGACAAATTCTGAAATAGATATTCATAACTTGAATATTCCTACTGTTCTCTATCTGGAAGCTCCACAAGCAAAACAGTCAGCACCTCATGTTACACCAATTCTACAGGCTGAGAGACCATCAACTCCGATTCTTGATCTTGGCACTGAAGATTAAAATATAAATGAAGCTGCTCCTGAATCTCCTTCAGTTACACACACTCTGGTGTTAACAGAAGATGATGAGAATTTATCAAGTTCTGGAGACAATGCTCTAACAAGTGCTCCAGTAAATGCTCCAATTCTTGGCAATGAGGCACTGCTTAAGTTTGTTGAAGAAGATGCTTCTGTTCCATGGGAGGAAACTTTTAGAGGAGTTAAATGGACAAGGAAGTGGAATGAACCTGACTTCATTCCCAGTTCACATGTTCTGTTAGAACATGTTGCAAAAGCTAATGAGTTGCTGACAAATTCTGATTTCAAGCACCAACTTAAAGTCACTGCTCTCAGTACTAAAACACTTCAAGGTCTACACTCCAAGACTCATGAAAAGGTTGATAAACTTCTGGAAGCATATGATAAGCTAGACCTGATGCTCAAGCTAGACAAGAATAGGTTTATCAGACCAATTCATGACAAAGTGGAAGCTATTGAGTGTGTTCAAGAAAAGCAGCAGGTCCAACTGGATGAGGTCCTACAGAATCAAGCCTCTCAACAAACACAGCTAAATGAAATCCAATCTTCAGTGGAACTCCTTCTTTCAATACTCCTGCCAGATGATGCCAAAAAGGGGGAGAAGGTAGTTAAATCCAAATGCTCAATTAGGAAATCACTGAAGAAAAAGGATGATTCTGAAGATGACCAGGGAAACCCTAGCAAGGGCAAAAGTCAAGGTCAAGGCAAGCAAAGCAGCAAAGTTTCTTCACAGAAACTAATTTCTGATTCTAGCAAAACTTCTACACAGAAGAATTCAACTTCTGAAGCTGTGAATGCACAAACTCTGATATCAAGTTCTGATAATCAAATTCTGATGACAAAGTATGATGTTCTGATTCTGTCAGGAAGTCAAGACTCTCAGAAGTTTTTACAAACTCTGAAGCTTAAGGGAAGGGAGACTACTGTCTACTATAAGGATCCCAAGATTCAGACTCTTGATGAAGAAATTGCTAAAAGATTATTTCTCAAGCATAATCCTGGAATGGATTCAGAGAATCTAAAGGAGGAAGAAGCTAGATTTGCAGTTGAGAAGTCAAATCCTAAGTCTAAAGCTTCTAATGCAAAGAAACCTCCAAGGCCTAAGGAAAAAGGCATTGTGATAAAAGAAAGATCTTCCACAGAGATTCCAAGATCAAGCACTAGATCTCAAACTACTACTGATCCCAAAGACAAGGGAAAAGGAAAAGTTGGGGAGACAGTCAAGAAGCTGGAGATGAAGATTCCTTAAATTCTGATGGATCCTGTGTGCAAGTTGGTTCAAGTCTCTGATGATGCTGCTACTGAAGATGAAACTGTTGAAACTCTGAAAAGAAGAAAGATGACAGAAGAATCTAAGACAACCTCTGACATAACTCAAGTTGTTCAGAGTGAAGATATTTCAGAACAACAAGCTACTGAAGAATCTGCAGATCCTGAACAAGTCATCAAGACATCAACCTCTGACAGAGCTCAAGTTGATTTGAACAAGATGTCAGTTACTGATAAGAAGAAACTCATATGGAAAAATGTTACACCATCAGATCCTAAGAAAGTCAACTACTATCTGATTTCTTGATTGTTGGATTGAATTCCAGAGAAGCAAGAGACATATCAGGGTTAGGATCAAGCGAAGCCAAGCTGAAAACATGAGTTGAAGTAACTATCAAAGATCCATTCTTATTAACCGACAAACCACGTGAGGAAGTTACACAGAAACATCTTGACAAGGTTATATCTGTTCAAGTGGTACTGGATGCTCATGATAAGAGTAATGTTAAGGAAAAGTTGATTCTGTTTCTTGAAGATGGAAGAACATACAGAATGTCAAAATCAGATTTGCTAAACAAATCTCTGAAAGAACTTCAATTCTTTCATTATATTTTGGAGATAAAGTCTGAGGTTACCAGAAGATGGTCAAATTTCATCATGAAGACCATAAGGGGTAAAGCCAGAATATCTGGATCAAGGGTTGCGGAATTTATTCCAAAAATAGTTGAAGATGATGAAAGAGAAATTCCAATGAAGAAGAATTTTGCTAAGATGGAAGTTATTCTGAAAGAAAAATGTCTATGCTACAATGAAGACTCCTCTTATCCAAGGGTAATCAAACTTGGTGATGGATTGGAAAGAAATCACATTTCAGCACTTAGGACTGCCATCTACCAGATTGGAAGTCAAGATGAAGAAATGAAGCAAGTCAAGGCTACATTGGCTCAAGTCCTGAGAAATGCAGAAGGGAAGCTGATATCAAACTTTGTCAAGAATCATTTTGGATTCAGATTGATTCAGTAAGATTGGTAAAAGCTGCAAGGACTATAAGTTGTATTTAGTTGTTTAAATATACTCTCATTGCATTTGTACTTAAATGTTTTTGACATCATCAAATCTATTAACTTGTATATTTTTCATAATTTACAAGTTGGGGGAGATTGTTAGATATATTTTTGATGTTATGTCTAATCTGATTTGTTTAGTTTCAGAATTTAATATGAGGACTTATCAGGACTTACTAGAAACCAGGATTTACTGAAGACAGGAAGATATCAGAACTTAAGTTATCAAAACTTGTGATATCAGAACTTAAGCAAGGATATGTTTCAGAAGTAAAGTGCGGCTGATTTTTAGGAGAGGATCTGGACTAAAACAAAGGAAGATATGCTTTAGAAGTTGGACGACTAGAAGACTTGTAGAAGGTAATATCTGATTGATATATTTTAGGAAGAGATATATTTCATATCAATTAGAAGATATCTTGTAACTGTGTACTATATAAATACAACTTAGGGTTTATACTATAAGTGTTATCATTCACGAGAAAGATTATTAATTATAACCCTAGCAGCTTTTAGTGATATTGTTCATCACTGAGAGAGTAGTTTAACCTACTGTAACAGAGTTTATTACAATTGAATAAACTACTACTCTGTGTTCTAAATCGATTTGATTGTATAAACACTATATTCAACCCCCTTCTATAGTATTGTGTGACCTAACACATTTGAACTACGATCATATCACCATCATGCTGCATGTAGAACAAATTCTTGTCATTTGTTCCTCTAGTGAATCCATGTTTAAGCAGAAATACTGACAGTGTGTCATACCAAGCTCTAGGTACTTTCTTCAATCCATAGAGAGCCTTTAGCAGTTGATAAACAAAATCTGGAAATTCTGGATCTTCAATATTATGTTAACTAATAATAAACAGTGCACACAATATTTTAAACTCACTTAATTTTATATTAAAATTAAGCTAGTGTCTTGCTATAAATTCTGGGTTCTTTTTAAGTAAAGAACTCAACTTCTTCCTTGAGAACGTTACAAGAAATTCTAGATCTATTGGATACCCTTAAAAACAAAGGACCGGTGTTTACTTTATAGATTAGTTAACAAAGGTTTACACAACATGCAATAGAATGTACTAAACCTTACTAAAAGTATTCTCTAAAGCTTTCCATTTTTGGCCTAGTGTATCTTTGCAAATCCTGTGAATATATGACTTTCCTTTGTCAGTTAATCTTGACCTTTGATCTTGCACTCTTCAAGCTGCTTTTGTAGAATTTTCAATCTAACTGATTAGATCGTTTGTTGATTGATAATCTTGAATATTTAACTTGACTGCATTCTGTGCTTGAGCTTCATATCGAGATCTCCAGTTTGTTGTATAGAGAACTGACATCTTGATAAGTATAATGGCTTATTGAGATCTCTTAGTTCTCGACAAGTGTTTTGACTTATTGTAATGCCCCCAAATCCGGGGTCAGGAATCTGGGTCGTCACGCCATCCTTCACTAATATGTAACCTGTATTGATTCAATAATCCAACAGACCCCAATCTCACACACACACATACAAGTTATAACATTAGAAACGATGTACAAAATTTAATCTTCTTTTATTACACTCAAATGCACTTTGCATGATCTTAAACAATTATTTGTAACCTCTACATGAAGTTACAATAATTACTACTAACATTTTATTCCTATCTGGATACTCGGTCCACCTGAGACAAAGAAGTAAGAGATTCTCCCCAGGATTTCAAGTGACTAAGCCCCACGCCGGCATACTGGTAATCTGTTGTGTTGTGACATTTAAAAGAAAGTAAGAGTGAGCAATAATGCTCAGCCATAATAATCAACAGTATGAAAAGACTATTAAAGAAATTATATTAATCCGTATAAGGATATGTATTTATTCAAAGTAGTTTTCTTGGTGATATACATCTCTTTTCAAAACAATTCTTTGATTGACTTATTATCCTGCAAATATTTTAATGGTAAACCCAGCACCTAGACTTGAGTTACGGTATTGTATCACAATTCCAATTGGAAGAATAGGACATTCACTGGAGTCACCAAATACGATGATCAGTCGTAATACGGAAAATAGTAACCTATCTACTAGTAGAAGGACAACACCTTCGTATCCCGGTTATCACCCTTGTCGCATTCGGGCTATGTGTCCCATTTCGGGTATACACATACTTCACAAGTTTCTGAGTACACGAAGTACCTTCGCCTACGGTACCTTTGGTAGTCTCCCTAGTACACATAGTACTAGAGTCTACTCCTCCAAGTCCTTGAAGAATCCTATCATATCTCGAGAACTCGAACAACATCGAAGTTCCCCAAGCATTTTGTTTGTTGATAGGAATAACTCATCTCATATGTATATATATATGTACTTCCGAGAATTTTCGGAGGAAGTACTAAGGTAATGTGAGTTGACCGTTCTCAACAGATAAATAAATAAGGGGGAGTTTCTTTTGAAACTATATTCAAAATATTTAACATCCGTCGAGATAATATTCTTCGACGATCTGAAAGTTTGTATGATTTTCTGAAACTCATAAAATATTTTAAAATATGTTTTATGATTTTTAAATGATATTAAATCATTTAATAAATACTGTATAATTAAATAATAATAATTATTAAATAATTAAACCTCGAATAGTTCTTCTTTAAAAGAATATTTGAAATAATATTCCTCAACTAATTTATGTTTAAGTAATTATATTAATCTTTAATATATATAAAATAATTGGTTTTAAAATAAAATAAACGTTGGAGAATATTTCACCCTTTTTAAATGAATATCTGAAATAATATTCATTGCTCGGGTAATTAAATATCTGAAATAATATTCATTGCTCGGGTAATATTCTTTAATACGATCTTTAGAAATCATTTTTAAATAAAATTCAAGGTACTTTAATATTTCGCAAGAGGACATCGAGTCCCTTGGAATAAAATAGCTATGGACTTTTAATCGTCCCAAAACATCTCCGGGATGATTCCCGGGTTTTTACTATAATATACATACCAACCGACTCTCGGTCTACAATATACATGTCACGCTACTCTCTAGCGTTAACATTTCTCAAATATAACAACTCCAGATACTTCCGGGTTTTTATAAACTTACACCGACCAATCCTCGATCTAAATATATCATTTCAAATCTGGTACTTTTATTATACCAAAATCATCATATCCTATGATTCAATATATAACAATTTGTAAATTACCGCAAAACATTTATCATGCATATATTGCAGTATTTAAAAGAAATCACAGGAGTTCTTAAAAGGTAGGTTTTGAAAACTTACTTGGAGTCCAAGATACGTTTTCCGACTTTCTCTCGTTCCGGGTTTTCTAATCAACAAATATAATAATTTTAATCAATATCCTAATCTCATCACCAACTTATATTTCTAATAAGTTCAATACTTCATAATTTTCAATATTCGACCGATTCGAAATAAGTATCAATCCTTGGTCGAAACGGATGGTCAAAGTGGTTTTCTAGAGTTGACTTTACCGAATGTTACTATTACCCGACTCGCATTCTAACATTTTTAATAAATTGTAAAATTAATATTTTAATATGAAACCACATCGAGGAGATTCTTGAGTGATTTTAATATTTATCATAAAAGTTTCATTTTGATAAAATGAATTTATTTAGATGAAAAGCATTTCAAAAGTTCGGTCAACTACGGAGTTTTACTATTCAAACCGCTTTCACTAAAATGTTGATATCTCTCAAACCATAAACTCAGCGTATGCGATCTAGACCAAATTTAGAACATATGATTTGAAAATGGTTTTCTGGTAACATGGGTAAAAATCCCGGAGGGCAGTTTCCTAACTGGGGGTTATTTTTGACGTTCTTACTCCGCGCGACCTTGGCTCCGACATTTTTACTTGAATTTTTTATAGAATTTAATAAACTCTATTTATTACTCTCTGTAAAAGTTTCATGATTTTTAAATATTTTTAAGTTGATCATTTATATTTACAAAGTTCGTAATTTGTAGCAGTTTTGTCGCGTAAATCACTTTTACTAAAATGGTCATAACTTTTGATCTGTAAATTGAAATCAAGCGATTCAAGCGCCTAAACGATCCTCATAATATTGTATGTCATAATCAAGTCTCACTTTTTAAGAAACTATAGTTTATAAATTCGGGAACTTCTGCAGAAACTTAAGTTAAGTTTTGTTCATTTTAACGAGGTTACGATTACGATCCGAGTTTCATTTACGTCTTAAATCATTATACCACCATCAACAATCATCAAATCATCATATTAACACTAAATCCTCTAAAGAACATCATGTTCTTGAGGCAACAATCATCAATCTTAAAACTAATTAACTAAACATTAAGATAATATCAAATCAGTCATCAAAACCATACTTATATCCAAGATCCTTACTTTTCTTAAAACTTAAAACTTAAACAAAGTTTGGATGAAGGTTTATACCTTTATTGGTAGCTTGGGAGGTCATCTTCTTTATGGTTGAACCTTGGGAGGGATTTGTTATGCTTAAGGATCCTAAATCATGCCATGAAAATCAAGAAAACAAAAAGAGATTTTTGGAGTTACTATTCACCACCAATTTTGAGCAAGGATTTGACTAGGCTATACTAATCCAATGGCCATGAAATTTTGAAAGTACCTTGAACATGATATGAGGAAGCTTTGATTAAAATTTGGTGATTTTTGAATGAGTAGAACATGAGATATGAATTTTTCTTCCCACGGTGTTCTTGAAAATCAGCATTGGGTTTTTGGAGAGAGAGAGAGAGAGTTTGTTGCTTCTTGAATGCTTCTCTTGGAAGATTTTTGAAGATATGATATCTATATATTCTAAATACTAGTAAATCTATGCATATCCTAGTGCATATCTTGTTAGCTTCCTAGGTTTACAAGCTAACCTATCTAGTTTAGATTCTAAGTTTACTATTCCTAGCTTTAGGTCATCATGCTTCCTAGTTTAGGTGACTATTTAATAATTTAACCATGGTTAGTTTCTTACTATAGTTAGCTATTTTAGTTAGCTTGGTTCGATACGTTTATTTATTCGTGTACGCGTTCGCTCGGTCGCTTATTCATTTTCGTAATAAATTCTCGTAAACGGTTCGCGATGTAATTTATTTCTTATGTGTTCTTTACGTTTTAAAGTATCGTACTCGGATATGAATTTGTAGGATTTTAAATTTGTAATTTTATTGTGATTCTCGTAATCCTTGATGGTTCATAGATACAGTCATTTTTCAAAGTTCGTTTTTTTCAAAAAATAATAGCATTTACATACACTCATTTGGTACGTATAATCACAATATCAACTCGTAATCTTAAATTAAAAAATCACATATGGTGTGGTCGTAAAAGTTTTTATCAAACCGAAAGGTTACTATTTATAAAGGTCTTTTACCGATGTTAAAAATTTAGATTCTTACAGTCTTCCCCCTTAAAAGGATTCTGTCCCGGAATCAGTCTAGAAACAGGCAGGGATATGCTTCTCACATGACAACCTCAAGTTCTCATATTGAATTTGTAGTATTTGATCTCTTCATAAAATTTTCACTCGTTCAACAAATGTATTTCAGAGTACTCGTTCCTGTAGACCTATGATCTCTACATGTTTCTCTACATATGCTGAGTCTGGCTGCAAGTTTATTAGCTCACTTCTAATCATATGTCTGGCATTGTCGGTTAAATTTCCTAACATCGATTTGTGGTACTTGTTCTAAAATTGGCGACTGTTCGAAGATGGTGCAAATTTATAAGCCAAATCTCCTGGTCCTATAAAGATTTCAACCGGTCCAATAAACCTTGGGTTCAACATTTCTTTCTCTTTCGAATCTCATCATTCCCTCCCTGGGAGGCACTTTCAACAATACTTGGTATGTTACTTCATACTTTCTGTCTTTATAGTTCTGGTATGCATATCTCTATTGTTCATCCTGGGCTGCCACTAGCTGGGTTCTGATAAGTTCTAGGAATTCATTTGGTCTGTTGACTCAATTATGGTCCAATTATCCTCCACTTACCAACTTCTTCCCAATCTAAGGGAGAACGATTCTTTCTTCCGTACAAAGCTTTGTAGCCGTTCCAATGCCCGCATGATAACTCGTTATTGTCGGTATTTCGATTAACGTCAATTGGTCACTTCATCTTCCTTAAAAATCTATAATATGGATTATTAGCGCATCTTCTAGTGTTTGGAATGCTCCTTTAACTTATTCGTTTCCCCCTCCATCACTCTTACTAGTGTTAGAGTTTCATTCCTTAACGTTTGCTCATTTCGGCGCATCATCTCTATCGATTATTTTATGTAAGAACTTCTCGTTGCATTTTTACACGCTCGTCTCCTGCTACATGCTTAGCGCCAGATTTAATATTTCTTCCCGTAGTAATGTAAGGCACGTCGGGTCCTGTTGCCGTCTTGAAGGAAGCACAATTTTATACATAATTGATTGATACGCTTTAGAATCGTGAAACGCTCAGCTTTCTCTATCGGTCATACTTCTTTAATCATTCCTCGTATAAAATTTATTGTACTACGATACCTTTCGGGTCGTATTCATTATTCTCGCTAGCGTATTAGACGTATTCACGTTTATTGGGAACTACTATTAGTGGCCTTTTAAAGGGCGTGTATGATTTTATTTACCTTCTATTAGCTCTGACAATGACATCCTTCATTCTTCCACGTTGTCCTTCATAAGGGATATCGGCGGCTATTTTCCGTATGCTCGCACGGTAAGTATATCTACACGAATTTTCTGTCAACGATAGGTGATTCCCCTAACCGTCCCAAATAAAAGGTAAGCCGCTAGACGTATCTTCAATGGTTAGGATAGTCCTCTCATTCAACTTGTCGATTTGAGAACTCTAAGTTGTGCCTCTGTCCGTTCTTTTTCACAAAATATCTTGGGAAATAGTCTCGTTGTGAAATTAAATCTTTGGTCCTTGCGCGGCACAATTGTCACGGGGTCTCTCAGTCATCCATTAGCTTTTCTGTGTTCATAACAATTTTGTAGAGCGGAGATCTATCATTTGCATAATAAAATAAGTGGTCTTATTTAATCTATCACTCAAAATCCTCAAATAGCACGATGACTAACTTGGTTCTTGATAATCCTCCTTCAAAATTTATTATAATAAACTCTTACTCCCATTTGGGTCATTTACAAGCCGCACTCGCCAAAATTTTAATCCTCGCCTTTCCATTTTCACTTTCAACCATGTCGAGTACTTATGTGCCTAATCAATGACATGCCTTTCATATTCGGTCATGACTAATATCCTTTTACGTTTTTAGGCATCTTTAAGTCTTCCTATTAAGTAATAAAGGGTTCTCTTCATACGATCCTTCTCATCAGTTGTTCTGAGATTTGCCATCCTCAATATATCTTATCTACTTAAAGTGTCAGCCACCATATTGGCCTTTCTTTGATGATAATAGATTTCTCAATCATAATCCTTGATCAATTTGACGGTAGCCTTTTCCTCGTGTTCAGTGAAAAAAACCAAATTTTCCTCATAAGTTAAACTTTTTGTCCCTTTCAGTGCAAACCTTATCGCGATTATTCTAGATTATTATTAGAATACCTTATGTCACGGTCCTTAAGTTGCATAGATATATCATTTTACTTCACACAAAATCGTATTCCTCGAATTCATACATGCTCGGTCTTTCCCGAATTCATTAATACTTATCCCGATAGTGTTTCACAGAAGCGTACCTCACTAATCACGTTGGTATCTTTATTATCGTTCTTCTATAATCATGTTAAAGATCCTTAGGATGATAACCAAACATGGTATTCCCTTTTCAAAATAACTTACTCATCACGATACTTCGATTGCACCATCATAGCACTGAGTTTTCAGTCTCATATTAAAACAATCAGTTATTAACTATACCTCTCTTTGTTCGGAAGGCAATTAGCCTTGAAAAATGATTTTCACGATATCGATATAATTTAAACATTCTTAACAAGATTTCAAAATCTAATATCTGAAGAAATAATGAGCTCTGAATAAAAAAGTCGCAGTAGTCAAAAGATTTATAACTTGAAAGGAAGAATACAACAAGGATTGTCCTTTCATGTCCTTAGAATTTTATATTATGATGTTATAGAGAATATTCCTTGAAAACAATGATTGCTGAATAATAATATCATACGAACAATACTTGTAAGATTTCCCCCATGAAAGAATACTTTTATTTTCGAGTAATGAAAGAAATTCCGAATAACATTCTCAAAAGGTTAACCATTGGGGTTTCAAAAAGATGCTATTTTGAAAGAAGGAATTTTATTCAGTGATTAAAAAATAAGGAAGTATATTGTTCTTCAATCACTTTATGATTTTAATTGGATATTCTTTATATAAACGAAAGAATAGAATATTTCATGAACAAATTTTTTCATAAAACTGAATATGAAATTTCGTTTGAGTGGGCGGCCTAGTTAGGTCTCAATTAAATCATTCTTTGAAAATTTCATCAACAATTAAATTTTTCATATATAATGCACTATGGAATAATAAAAAATTTGATTGGAAGTGGAACTAGCAAGATAATAACTAGTCCATATCAAGAAATATTATCAACCGACTAAGAAAATGGCCAGCTCAATCGGTTTGGCCCATAGCAACTAGCTAGAACGATTAGCTAGGCTTTCATTGTATAAATTAAAATTTCGACTAGTTAGGACATAATTAGTCGTTCATGAGAACATATACGACTAAACATATTTCAGTTTGTTCAAAAAAGAAAATCTCAATATCGTAACCACTAAAGAATTTGTGGCTACCTTGATGACGATTTAAAAATAAAGAGTTTTCAAATTTGGGCCGAGAAAATAAATTATAACTCTGAATCGAGTGGTCTTGGCATCTGAACAATCGATAGCCTTTCATCAAATATTTCTTGCCAATAAAATGGTACACTCAGAGGTGCCCTCGTTCACATACCTTATGAGATTCTCAAATAGAATTGAATTCGAAATACCAATATCAAATTGGCACCCTTACTATGATTTCAAAGTTCAATATACAATTTCATCCCGATTAGAAGAAAAGGATTCCCGAGGAATCCATGGATATTAGATCATCCATGTTTTTAACAATTTGTTAGATATTTACGATCTCGACTGAGAAGCGTAAGTATGAAAGAAGAATTAAATGAAGATATTCATTATGAATATTCGTCGATGAATTGAGGAAATTTATGAAAATATTTCCTTGGATAATTGAAATAAAGTATAAATAGCTCTGAACCGAACAAGAAGATAATAATCTATGAATGAAAGTTCATTGATCAACTAAAAGAATTGAACAAGTCCTGATGTGGAGAAAGACTATTCAAGATGGTCACATGAGAAGTTCAAAGTAGGGAACGAAAAGGATTGCCTGGTATGACTTATCAAGGCAATACGAATGATCAACAGTTTGGAGGGAGTAGCGTGACAATGAGTAGGTGCCAAAATATATCACAGATTATCCTAACTCTCGTTATTATCCGTCTGAGGATGATACAACCTCTTCGTCTTTGTAAATCCTTATTTCAGCTAGTGTTTCTTTCAAATCATTATAAAATCGCTTACTAACCTGACTTTCGCACATATATCTGTCATTCAGGTGTTTTACCTCGAAGACCTTACTCAGAAATATTCCAAAAGCATCTTTTAAGCCGATAAGGGCCTGCTACACGCACCCGTTACTAACTACAAGTGGCTAGTTCTCCTTGGGAACAAATCAAAGAGATCTCGTAGGGATCTCAATGCAGTCCATAAGTTCGGTGGCATGTGTGTATAAGTGAACATACATTACCGAATATATTAGAGGTCTACGAGTATATATACGTAGTCTCTGACATCATTTCTATTGAATAATTCCGCTCTAGACTCATTGGTCTATCCCTTTTAAAAGATTCTAAGATCGAACTATCGCTCATTGTAATCTTACGCCATTCAATTGTAGACATGCCATCAATTCTCGATGCTCTCGATCTATGAGCTAAACCATCATAACCTTACATGTTAAGTGCACTAATAATATCATGCAGTGTACTCGTCTTATGATAACATTCTTATATTATATTCAAATCTTCATTAATAGAATTAAAATCCTTAAGGATATATTGGGCACTATTTCTACTAAATTCGTTATTAATACAATATTCAAATCCTCATTGGTAAAATGACACCTTCAATTAGTTTGGGTCAATAACCTCAACTGTATACTAATAATTAGACTTCATGGTTTTCACCCGTGATGCCCCCTCATGGGCAACTTATGGGGAACTACGAGTAACCAGGCTTGTGTTATCCAATCATCATATGGTGTTGGTAATATTGTCTTTACCCCAAATGCCCTGGAGACTCAGCTCCGAGTTCAACATCCATATACTTTCCTAATCATATATGATTTTATCTTTTCTTCTCATCATTCTGATAATATTCGATGGTCCTATTAGCCATACTTTAATACCTCAAATATACATGTTAGGAAATGAATAACACACAGGGGGGTGAATGAGTTTTACTATTTTCGGGCTTTTCTTGAATGTTTATGGTTGAACAAAGTAGATTAAATCTTGTAGTAAAATGTGTTCATGCAGAAATTAAGCTTGCAGAAAATAAAGAACATAAATCTTCAAAACTCACTTAATTTTATATTAAAATTAAGACTATTTTTCTACAAAATTTCTAGGCTCTTTGTTGATAAAGAGTTTAGCTTCTCCTTGAGAGTGTTACAAGAAATTTGATCTAAATTGTTACCACTGACTGAAGGACCAGTGTTAACTTTATAATTCAATTAACTGCTAGTTTACACAGTGTACAATAAGTCATACTATTAGCTTCTCTAAACTGTCACTTGTCATTTCTACTTATAGAAAAGTAGATCTTCCATTTCTGGCTTAGCATATCTTTAGCATCCTGTGATAATTTTAATCTTCCTCTGTCAGTTAATCTTCACCATTGATCTTGCACATTCTTCAAGCTACTTTTTGTAGACTTGTCAATCCAGCTGATTGGATTGTTTGTTGATTGTTAATCTTGAATATTGAACTGGTCTGTGATTTTGTACTTTGAGGATTTTACTCGAGATCTCTAATTAGGCATATAGAGATCTTGACATCTCGATAAGTATAATGACTTATCGAGATCTCTAATGCTCTAGTGAATTTGACTTATAGAGGTCTCTGAGTTCTCGAATGAAACTTTAGCTTGTCGAGATCTCTCAGCATCATGTCTTCACTTTATCTTGTCGGCAACTTAGAGTTCTCTAGTGCATTTTGACTTCGATATCTCTGAGTTCTCTAGTGGAATTTGACTTACTGATAACTCGGAGTTCTCTAATGAATGTAGACTTGTCGATAACTCTGAGTTCTCTAGTGAAGAAATGACTTGTCGATATCTCCAACCTTCATGTCTTCTTGACTTGTTATCTCTCTGAGTTCTCTAGTTGCTTTCCTGACTTCTCGATAAGTCATTTGTAGTTCTCGAATGACTTCTCTATAATACTAAATATGTGACTTGTAGAGATCCTGACTTAGAGTATTTTTATCCAAACAGATTTCTTCAACTCCAAGCTTCTTCAAAATTCTTCTGAGACATGATCTTCTTGATCTTCTTCCAGATAGAATCCTTAGGCTTGATACTGTTTCAGGAAAAAGACTCCAGTCTACTCCTTTGCATTTTTACATACTTTAAGTGTTAGAAGTACAAATACAAACTAAGATAACAATACAACTTACTTAGGGTTGACAAATTGTCTTAGTCTTGTTGAGATACAGACATGTCTTGCACAACAATCTCCCCCAATTGGTGAGAATATTGCTTAACACATATTCATGCCTGCTAGCAAGACTAACCCCAAGCTTAACAGATTATGAAAAGTAACAGTTCATTATTCTACTTAGATCAGATGTCCATTTGGCTTTGCTTCACACTTTGATCAGTGACACTAATGATATTGTTATCTTCAGTAATCTTTGACATCATCTCTTATATATTACAATCTCCCCAACTTGTTCATTATAAAATTATGCACAAGTTCTGATTGATGATGTCAAAACTCTAACTAAATGCAGAAGTCAATCTCCTCAATTTATCTTCTTTTGAGTTTAACTTTACTTCTATACATATCTTCAATATTATCTGCATCAACATTGCCCTTGTAAAGTTTGTACCACCAGTGTATATAGATTTACTCTTCTCTCCCCCTATCAAGAAGGGAGTATTATTGTCTGGCAACATCCAACAGCTATTTTTGCATTTAGATATATTCTCCCCCTTTTTGACATTATCTCTAGGTGGAAAGATTCAGCTAGATGCACATTGTTCAAGCTTTTGTCATTGTCCATTTAGAACAATATCTGCAGCTTCAAGCTTTAGTGATTTTTGTAGTGATGAATTCATCAAGTAGAATAAGAGACTTTACTTAGACATGAAGAAAAACTCTTTCAGTAACAAAGTCCTAAACTCTCTGTTCTTTTTAATAAGTAGTCTCACTACTTCTCACTGTACTAGGCTCATGACTTTTAATAGTCATAGTTTCCTCACAAGGATTACTAAATCCAGACACTCATCTACCTCTCCTTTTGCTAGGAAGGATCATGCCTCTCTTATTTTCTATTTTTCTCTCAATCTTTTCTCTCATCCTCACATGAAAGGATCAAATGTCGTTTGACCTATAGAATTAAGAGATGGCTGAGAAGAGTTGTTTGTGATCATATTAGATATATTTGTGATGTCATGTCTAATATGATTTGTGTTTAGTTTTCAGATCTTACTTAACAGGACAAATCAGTACTTAACTGGAAATCAGTACTTATACTGAAGTCAGGACTTAAGATATCAGAACTTAAGTTGTCAGAACTTAAGTTATCAGGAGATATTTATCAGGAGATAATATCAGGACTTAAGGAGACGTTCAGATAAGGAAGATGGCTGATTGAAAGGAAAGAAGATCAAGACAAACATAAGAAGAGATATGCATGGAGAAGAATTCTATGAAGAATAGAATACTTGGAAGAAAAATTAACTGATTGATATATATTAGGAAGCAGAATTGTATTCGATATCAATTAGAATATTATCTTGTAACTGTGAAGTATATAAACACAGGCATAGGGTTTACACTATATGTGTTATCATAATCGAGTTTATTATTAATAGTAACCCTAGCAGCTCTCGTGATAAGTTGTTCATCACTGAGAGAGAACAGTTCTTTGTAACAGAGTTTATTGTGTTAAATAAAATCTGTGTTTTGTTACTTGAGTTCTTATATTCGATTTGATTGTAGCAAACACTGTATTCAACCCCCCTTCTACAGTGTGTGTGACCTAACAAGTGGTATCAGAGTAATCTGTTAATATACATACAGTAAAGATCCAAAAACAATCATGTCTGAAGAAGTACAAACTCCAACCAAGCCCACCAAAACTGAAGAAACTCCAAAGACTCAAATCCATAATCGATATGAGACTATAAGGGTTCCTATACTGAAACCTTCTGAGTATCCCATATGGAAGGTGGGGATGTCTATGTTTCTGGAAGCTACAGATCCAGAATACCTTGACAGAATCAATGAAGGACCACATAAGCCAACTAAGCTCTCTGTTGTAGTTCCAGATCAGCCAGCACAGACTGTACCAAATGAGAAGAGTGAATAAACAGCTGAAGATATCTCATCTATTACAAAGGATGCAAAGGTAAGACATTTGCCGCACAATGCCATTGATAATGTAATGTCAAACAGGGTAATTAACTGCAAGACTGCAAAGGAGATATGGGATGCCTTGGAGACAAGATGCCAGGGAACTGATTCAATTAAGAAAATCAGGAGGACTATACTCACATAAGAGTATGAGCACTTTGACTCAAAACCTGATGAGTCATTAACTGGTTTATATGACAGATTTGTCAAACTCCTGAATGATCTGTCACTGGTGGATAAGGAATATGATCTTGAAGATACTAATCTCAAATTCCTTTTACCTCTTCCTAAAAGTTGGTATTTGAAGGCCACAACTATAAGAGACAACTATGCTCTTGATGAAACTACTCTTGATGAAATTTATGGTATGCTCAAGACTCATGAACTTGAGATGGATCAAAAAAGCAAGAGGCATGGGAGAAAGTTAAGGACAGTTGCTCTTAAGGCTGAGGAGGAATCCCCTAAAATGGCTGTCTCAAAGAAAGGCAACGGAAAGGCTCTCATCACAAAGTCTGATACTGAGTCATCAAGTCCTGATAGTGATGAGGATTCAGATACTGAAAGTCTATCTGAGATGGACCCTAATGAAGAGATGATGAAGTTGTGTGCTCTTGTGGTGAAAGGAATCACAAAGATTGCATACAATAAATTCAGAAGGGGAAAGAAGTTTTTCAGGAAAGGTGCAAGTTCCGATAAGAAAGGTTTCAGAAAATCTGAAGGCAAAGGAGGAAAGTCTGACAGAGGAGATTACTCAAATGTCAAATGCTACAACTGTGGTGAGAAAGGCCACATATCTTCTGACTGCAAGAAAGGAAAAGGTGACAAAGGCAAGGCACTTGTCACAAAGAAGAAAAGCTGGACAGACACTTCAGATTCTGAAAGTGAGGTGAACTATGCTTTGATGGCAAATGCTGATAGCAGTACTGACGCTACTGAGTTAAAGGTACCTCAAACAAACAACCTATGCTTTTCATACTGATAATATTACTGAGTTGAGAAGATATCTTAAAACCATGTTCATTAGTTATAGAGATCAACCTTTAACATGTGAAAGATTAACTTCTGAAAATCTTGCTTATAAAAAGAGGAATGATTATTTAGAAAAAGAGTTAGTTATGTTTCATCAAACTCAGAAAGATAGAGATGATGTTTTCTATGTTAGAGATGAAGTGCTTAAAATGAATGAATCTCTAAAAATTGGGTTAGAAAAGGAAAGAGAAATTATCAGAACTTGGACTAACTCTGACTGAACAACTCGGAATTTTTTAAGTAGTGGAAATTGGAAAGAGGGCTTAGGTTATGGAGATGATAAGAATAATAAAGGAACTGTAGAGATTGAGCCTATAGTTGTTAAACAAAAGCCAAAGGTAAATCCTGTTAAGTTTGTAGCTGTAAAGTCTGATATTGATAAATCAGAAGTTAAAGAGAAATTAGCTTTTGACAAACCAAAACAGGATAAGCCAATTGAAGTTAACATAGGCTTAATGACAAAGAAGCAGCTTAAGCATAAGCTGAAAGGTATTAAGAATGTAAACAAAGTAAAGCCACCTAGGAAAAATAGGAATGGAAAGGTAGGTGTGAATAAAAGCAATGATTATAAGCCTGTTCCTAATGCTCCTAGAAAGAAATGTTATAACTGTTGAAATTCTAACCATCTGGCTTCTTTTTGCAGGAAGAATAAGAACATAAATTCCTTACCTTCAAAATCAGGAGTTAAGAGTCAGGCTGTTAGATATAGGCCACAAAATCCTTGTTTTTATTGTGGTAGTTTATGGCATTCCATTTATACTTGTAAGGAATATCATAGTTTGTACTATAATTATTATCAAATAAAACCTTCTTTAAAGAAAGTTAGCATTATTCCTTCTATTGTAAGTCCTGATGCAAAGTCTTATATTGCAAATTCTGATAAGACATCTGTTAACATAAACTATGATGCTAAATCCGCTGCAAATGTTAACAAACTTAATAAGGCCAAAGGATCCAAGCAAGTCTGAATCTTCATTCAAGAAAATCTTCATTCAAGAGCAAGACTGAATCTTCAATTCTTGAGCCTTATCACCTACTACATGTTGATCTATTTGGTCCAGTGAATGTCATGTCTATTGCAAAGAAGAAATATGCTATGGTCATAGTGGATGAGTTCACCAGATACACATGGGTGTATTTCTTATACACAAAAAGTGAAACTGCATCTATTTTGATTGATCATGTCAAGCAACTGGATAAATTGGTCAAAGATTCTGTGAAAATCATAAGAAGTGATAATGGCACTGAGTTCAAGAATTTGATTATGGAAGAGTTCTGCAAAGATCAAGGAATCAAGCAGGAATTCTCTGCTCCTGGAACTCCACAGCAAAATGGAGTTGTTGAAAGAAAGAATAGAACTCTTATTGAAGCTGCACGAACTATGCTTGATGAAGCAAAGTTGCCAACCTACTTTTGGGCTGAAGCTGTGCAGACTGCTTATTTTACTCAGAATGCAACACTCATTAACAAGCATGGAAAGACACCATATGAGATGGTGAAGAAAACGAAGCCAAATCTAAAGTATTTTCATGTATTTGGATGCAAGTGTTTTGTTCCTAAGACTCATCCTGAACAGCTATCCAAATTTGATCTAAAAGCTGATGAAGGAATTTTTGTTGGATATCCACTTTCCACAAAAGCCTTCAGAGTCTACAATTTAAGAACAAGGGTTGTCATGGACTCTATCAATGTCTCTTTTGATGATAAGAAGATTACTGGACTTGAAGATTTCAATGATCATGATCAGCTGAGATTTAAGAATGAAGTTTTAAATTCTGATTCTGTAAATCCTGATAGTCTAAATCCTGACAGTCTAAATCCTGATACTGTAAACTCTGATGGATTAAACTCTGATGTTATTGAAACTGTGGTGACTATGCTAAAGGAAAATACACTTGTGCAGGGGGAGCATATAGAAGATCCAACCACATCTCAAGAAGCATCAGAATCTAGAACAGGATCTTCAAGTTCTGATTCATCAAGTTCTAATGAGCAAAGTTCTGATAATTCTGGAAACTCAAATTCTGAAGGATCCAACTCAGAGAGCATAATTTCAGGGGGACCATCAGAAAATATTGATGGAGACATCATGGATCATGGAGGAGCATCCAGTTCTAGAGATAACCTTCCATCTGCAAGGAAGTGGACTAAAGCACATACACCTGACTTGATAATTGAAGATCCTGAAGCAGGTATAAGAACTAGAACAGCAACATCAAATGAATGTCTCTATCACTCTTTTCTTTCTCAGACTGAACCAAAGAAAGTGGAAGAAGCTCTTCAAGATGCTGATTGGGTGCAAGGAATGCAGGAAGAGTTAGATGAATTTGAAATAAATAAAGTCTGGACCCTAGTGCCAAGACCAAATAACAGATCTGTTGTTGGTACAAAGTGGGTGTTCAGAAATAAAACTGATATTGATGGCATAATTACAAGAAATAAAGCAAGGATGGTTGCAAAAGGATATTCTCAACAGGAGGGAATTGATTATGATAAAACATTTGCACCAGTTGCTAGATTGGAAGCCATAAGGATATGTTTGGCTTATGCTGCTCACAAAAAGTTTACAGTCTTTCAAATGGATATAAAAAGTGTTTTTCTTAATGGAGAATTGGAAGAAGAAGTATATGTTGAACAACCTCTAGGTTTTGTAGATTCAAAATTTCCTCATCATGTCTATAGACTTGATAAAACACTTTATGGCCTTAAGCAAGCTCCAAGAGCATGGTATGAGACATTAGCTCAGTTTCTTCTGGAAAGTGGATTTAACAGAGGGACTATTGACAAAACCTTATTCTATCTCAACCATGGAAAGGACTTACTTTTGGTGCAGATATATGTTGATGATATCATTTTTGGTTCTACAAATGACAGACTTTGTAAGAAGATTGCCAAGCTGATGCAGTCAAGATATCAAATGAGTATGATGGGAGAACTTAGCTATTTTATGGGCCTTCAAGTAGTAGAATGAAGAAGGAACTTTTATTTGTCAATCCAAGTACACCAGAAATTTGTTGAAGAAATTTGGAATGCAAGATTGTTCAAGTGCATCCACTCCTATGGTCACTGCAACAAAATTGGATAAAGATACTGGTACATCAATAGATATTACTGATTACGGAGGTATGATTGGCTCACTACTCTATCTAACTGCAAGTAGACCTGATATCATGTATGCTACCTGTCTTTGTGCAAGATTTCAAGCAGATCCAAGAGAACCTCACTTAACAGCTGTAAAAAGAATTTTCAAGTACCTTAAAGGTACATCTGATCTAGGATTGTGGTATCCTAGGGAATCAGACTTTAAGCTAATAGGTTACTCAGATGCAAATTTTACAGGATGCAAAATTGACAGGAAAAGCACAAGTGGAAGTTGCCAATTTCTTGGAGGCAGATTAGTTTCTTAGTTTAGCAAGAAACAAAAGTCAATTTCCATATCAACTGCAGAAGCAGAATACATTGTTGCAGGAAGCTGTTGTGCACAGATTCTTTGGATAAAGAATCAGTCACTAGATTATGGGTTAACATATTCTAAAATCCCTATTTACTGTGATAATCAAAGTGCTATTGCTATGACAGGTAATCCAGTTCAACACTCAATGACAAAGCACATCAGCATAAGGTGCCACTTCATTAGGGAAATGTGGATGAAGGTACAGTGGAATTGCATTTTGTTCCAACAGATCAACTAGCAGATATCTTCACAAAACCACTGTGTGAAGCTACTTTTACAAGATTGGTAAATGAACTTGGAATGGTTTCATGTTCTTTCTCTAAATATGCTTAGTTTATGTTCTGATACATCAGAATTTATGATTAGTATTTACAGATATTACTATCTTTGTGTATTCTGTGCTTATTTGAAACCTTTCTAAGTGCTGATTGTTGTCTGATGTGAATTTCTAAACTCTGATAATGATATGAATGTTTCTGTGACTATTCAATCCAATGAGGATAACTGTGCTAGATGCTGGCCTAGTAGTCTTTAATATACTAAAGATCCCATGTTTGAAGTAATTGTTTATGTGGAAATCTTTTAACACAAGCAAATTCTGATATTAAGCTTGGTTAAAGTTTACTCTGTGTATCTTATTACTAAGTCAAAAACTAGAATAGTGCTTCTTATCTGTTAAGTTCTGATGTTAGTAAATCTGATGGATGTACTAAGTGCTGATAAGCCTCACTTATCAAAAGAAAAAGAAAAGAAAAGAAATATCAGGTACTCCTTTGAGATCTAGAGAAAAGTATATGTGGAAGGGAAGACCCAAGTGCATTGCTGGTATTAAGTAATATGCATTAGAAAAGCAAAATAAAATTTTCTTGGCGACTTTTCACATTCTCTGATTACTGGAGAAATACTTTGATAATAGCATAAATTCTGATAAGCAGTTGTGAATCACTTACACTGAGAAGCCAATGTAAAAAGGAATTTCAAAAGATGCATAAAATGAGCATAAAATAGTTGAGGTGGACTCATGCATGAACTCATTTTATATGAGACTATAAGGGTTCCTATACTGAAACCTTCTGAGTATCCCATATGGAAGGTGGGGATGTCTATGTTTCTGGAAGCTACAGATCCAGAATACCTTGACAGAATCAATGAAGGACCACATAAGCCAACTAAGCTCTCTGTTGTAGTTCCAGATCAGCCAGCACAGACTGTACCAAATGAGAAGAGTGAATAAACAGCTGAAGATATCTCATCTATTACAAAGGATGCAAAGGTAAGACATTTGCCGCACAATGCCATTGATAATGTAATGTCAAACAGGGTAATTAACTGCAAGACTGCAAAGGAGATATGGGATGCCTTGGAGACAAGATGCCAGGGAACTGATTCAATTAAGAAAATCAGGAGGACTATACTCACATAAGAGTATGAGCACTTTGACTCAAAACCTGATGAGTCATTAACTGGTTTATATGACAGATTTGTCAAACTCCTGAATGATCTGTCACTGGTGGATAAGGAATATGATCTTGAAGATACTAATCTCAAATTCCTTTTACCTCTTCCTAAAAGTTGGTATTTGAAGGCCACAACTATAAGAGACAACTATGCTCTTGATGAAACTACTCTTGATGAAATTTATGGTATGCTCAAGACTCATGAACTTGAGATGGATCAAAAAAGCAAGAGGCATGGGAGAAAGTTAAGGACAGTTGCTCTTAAGGCTGAGGAGGAATCCCCTAAAATGGCTGTCTCAAAGAAAGGCAACGGAAAGGCTCTCATCACAAAGTCTGATACTGAGTCATCAAGTCCTGATAGTGATGAGGATTCAGATACTGAAAGTCTATCTGAGATGGACCCTAATGAAGAGATGATGAAGTTGTGTGCTCTTGTGGTGAAAGGAATCACAAAGATTGCATACAATAAATTCAGAAGGGGAAAGAAGTTTTTCAGGAAAGGTGCAAGTTCCGATAAGAAAGGTTTCAGAAAATCTGAAGGCAAAGGAGGAAAGTCTGACAGAGGAGATTACTCAAATGTCAAATGCTACAACTGTGGTGAGAAAGGCCACATATCTTCTGACTGCAAGAAAGGAAAAGGTGACAAAGGCAAGGCACTTGTCACAAAGAAGAAAAGCTGGACAGACACTTCAGATTCTGAAAGTGAGGTGAACTATGCTTTGATGGCAAATGCTGATAGCAGTACTGACGCTACTGAGTTAAAGGTACCTCAAACAAACAACCTATGCTTTTCATACTGATAATATTACTGAGTTGAGAAGATATCTTAAAACCATGTTCATTAGTTATAGAGATCAACCTTTAACATGTGAAAGATTAACTTCTGAAAATCTTGCTTATAAAAAGAGGAATGATTATTTAGAAAAAGAGTTAGTTATGTTTCATCAAACTCAGAAAGATAGAGATGATGTTTTCTATGTTAGAGATGAAGTGCTTAAAATGAATGAATCTCTAAAAATTGGGTTAGAAAAGGAAAGAGAAATTATCAGAACTTGGACTAACTCTGACTGAACAACTCGGAATTTTTTAAGTAGTGGAAATTGGAAAGAGGGCTTAGGTTATGGAGATGATAAGAATAATAAAGGAACTGTAGAGATTGAGCCTATAGTTGTTAAACAAAAGCCAAAGGTAAATCCTGTTAAGTTTGTAGCTGTAAAGTCTGATATTGATAAATCAGAAGTTAAAGAGAAATTAGCTTTTGACAAACCAAAACAGGATAAGCCAATTGAAGTTAACATAGGCTTAATGACAAAGAAGCAGCTTAAGCATAAGCTGAAAGGTATTAAGAATGTAAACAAAGTAAAGCCACCTAGGAAAAATAGGAATGGAAAGGTAGGTGTGAATAAAAGCAATGATTATAAGCCTGTTCCTAATGCTCCTAGAAAGAAATGTTATAACTGTTGAAATTCTAACCATCTGGCTTCTTTTTGCAGGAAGAATAAGAACATAAATTCCTTACCTTCAAAATCAGGAGTTAAGAGTCAGGCTGTTAGATATAGGCCACAAAATCCTTGTTTTTATTGTGGTAGTTTATGGCATTCCATTTATACTTGTAAGGAATATCATAGTTTGTACTATAATTATTATCAAATAAAACCTTCTTTAAAGAAAGTTAGCATTATTCCTTCTATTGTAAGTCCTGATGCAAAGTCTTATATTGCAAATTCTGATAAGACATCTGTTAACATAAACTATGATGCTAAATCCGCTGCAAATGTTAACAAACTTAATAAGGCCAAAGGATCCAAGCAAGTCTGAATCTTCATTCAAGAAAATCTTCATTCAAGAGCAAGACTGAATCTTCAATTCTTGAGCCTTATCACCTACTACATGTTGATCTATTTGGTCCAGTGAATGTCATGTCTATTGCAAAGAAGAAATATGCTATGGTCATAGTGGATGAGTTCACCAGATACACATGGGTGTATTTCTTATACACAAAAAGTGAAACTGCATCTATTTTGATTGATCATGTCAAGCAACTGGATAAATTGGTCAAAGATTCTGTGAAAATCATAAGAAGTGATAATGGCACTGAGTTCAAGAATTTGATTATGGAAGAGTTCTGCAAAGATCAAGGAATCAAGCAGGAATTCTCTGCTCCTGGAACTCCACAGCAAAATGGAGTTGTTGAAAGAAAGAATAGAACTCTTATTGAAGCTGCACGAACTATGCTTGATGAAGCAAAGTTGCCAACCTACTTTTGGGCTGAAGCTGTGCAGACTGCTTATTTTACTCAGAATGCAACACTCATTAACAAGCATGGAAAGACACCATATGAGATGGTGAAGAAAACGAAGCCAAATCTAAAGTATTTTCATGTATTTGGATGCAAGTGTTTTGTTCCTAAGACTCATCCTGAACAGCTATCCAAATTTGATCTAAAAGCTGATGAAGGAATTTTTGTTGGATATCCACTTTCCACAAAAGCCTTCAGAGTCTACAATTTAAGAACAAGGGTTGTCATGGACTCTATCAATGTCTCTTTTGATGATAAGAAGATTACTGGAATTGAAGAATTCAATGATCATGATCAGCTGAGATTTAAGAATGAAGTTTTAAATTCTGATTCTGTAAATCCTGATAGTCTAAATCCTGACAGTCTAAATCCTGATACTGTAAACTCTGATGGATTAAACTCTGATGTTATTGAAACTGTGGTGACTATGCTAAAGGAAAATACACTTGTGCAGGGGGAGCATATAGAAGATCCAACCACATCTCAAGAAGCATCAGAATCTAGAACAGGATCTTCAAGTTCTGATTCATCAAGTTCTAATGAGCAAAGTTCTGATAATTCTGGAAACTCAAATTCTGAAGGATCCAACTCAGAGAGCATAATTTCAGGGGGACCATCAGAAAATATTGATGGAGACATCATGGATCATGGAGGAGCATCCAGTTCTAGAGATAACCTTCCATCTGCAAGGAAGTGGACTAAAGCACATACACCTGACTTGATAATTGAAGATCCTGAAGCAGGTATAAGAACTAGAACAGCAACATCAAATGAATGTCTCTATCACTCTTTTCTTTCTCAGACTGAACCAAAGAAAGTGGAAGAAGCTCTTCAAGATGCTGATTGGGTGCAAGGAATGCAGGAAGAGTTAGATGAATTTGAAATAAATAAAGTCTGGACCCTAGTGCCAAGACCAAATAACAGATCTGTTGTTGGTACAAAGTGGGTGTTCAGAAATAAAACTGATATTGATGGCATAATTACAAGAAATAAAGCAAGGATGGTTGCAAAAGGATATTCTCAACAGGAGGGAATTGATTATGATAAAACATTTGCACCAGTTGCTAGATTGGAAGCCATAAGGATATGTTTGGCTTATGCTGCTCACAAAAAGTTTACAGTCTTTCAAATGGATATAAAAAGTGTTTTTCTTAATGGAGAATTGGAAGAAGAAGTATATGTTGAACAACCTCTAGGTTTTGTAGATTCAAAATTTCCTCATCATGTCTACAGACTTGATAAAACACTTTATGGCCTTAAGCAAGCTCCAAGAGCATGGTATGAGACATTAGCTCAGTTTCTTCTGGAAAGTGGATTTAACAGAGGGACTATTGACAAAACCTTATTCTATCTCAACCATGGAAAGGACTTACTTTTGGTGCAGATATATGTTGATGATATCATTTTTGGTTCTACAAATGACAGACTTTGTAAGAAGATTGCCAAGCTGATGCAGTCAAGATATCAAATGAGTATGATGGGAGAACTTAGCTATTTTATGGGCCTTCAAGTAGTAGAATGAAGAAGGAACTTTTATTTGTCAATCCAAGTACACCAGAAATTTGTTGAAGAAATTTGGAATGCAAGATTGTTCAAGTGCATCCACTCCTATGGTCACTGCAACAAAATTGGATAAAGATACTGGTACATCAATAGATATTACTGATTACGGAGGTATGATTGGCTCACTACTCTATCTAACTGCAAGTAGACCTGATATCATGTATGCTACCTGTCTTTGTGCAAGATTTCAAGCAGATCCAAGAGAACCTCACTTAACAGCTGTAAAAAGAATTTTCAAGTACCTTAAAGGTACATCTGATCTAGGATTGTGGTATCCTAGGGAATCAGACTTTAAGCTAATAGGTTACTCAGATTCAAATTTTACAGGATGCAAAATTGACAGGAAAAGCACAAGTGGAAGTTGCCAATTTCTTGGAGGCAGATTAGTTTCTTAGTTTAGCAAGAAACAAAAGTCAATTTCCATATCAACTGCAGAAGCAGAATACATTGTTGCAGGAAGCTGTTGTGCACAGATTCTTTGGATAAAGAATCAGTCACTAGATTATGGGTTAACATATTCTAAAATCCCTATTTACTGTGATAATCAAAGTGCTATTGCTATGACAGGTAATCCAGTTCAACACTCAATGACAAAGCACATCAGCATAAGGTGCCACTTCATTAGGGAAATGTGGATGAAGGTACAGTGGAATTGCATTTTGTTCCAACAGATCAACTAGCAGATATCTTCACAAAACCACTGTGTGAAGCTACTTTTACAAGATTGGTAAATGAACTTGGAATGGTTTCATGTTCTTTCTCTAAATATGCTTAGTTTATGTTCTGATACATCAGAATTTATGATTAGTATTTACAGATATTACTATCTTTGTGTATTCTGTGCTTATTTGAAACCTTTCTAAGTGCTGATTGTTATCTGATGTGAATTTCTAAACTCTGATAATGATATGAATGTTTCTGTGACTATTCAATCCAATGAGGATAACTGTGCTAGATGCTGGCCTAGTAGTCTTTAATATACTAAAGATCCCATGTTTGAAGTAATTGTTTATGTGGAAATCTTTTAACACAAGCAAATTCTGATATTAAGCTTGGTTAAAGTTTACTCTGTGTATCTTATTACTAAGTCAAAAACTAGAATAGTGCTTCTTATCTGTTAAGTTCTGATGTTAGTAAATCTGATGGATGTACTAAGTGCTGATAAGCCTCACTTATCAAAAGAAAAAGAAAAGAAAAGAAATATCAGGTACTCCTTTGAGATCTAGAGAAAAGTATATGTGGAAGGGAAGACCCAAGTGCATTGATGGTATTAAGTAATATGCATTAGAAAAGCAAAATAAAATTTTCTTGGCGACTTTTCACATTCTCTGATTACTGGAGAAATACTTTGATAATAGCATAAATTCTGATAAGCAGTTGTGAATCACTTACACTGAGAAGCCAATGTAAAAAGGAATTTCAAAAGATGCATAAAATGAGCATAAAATAGTTGAGGTGGACTCATGCATGAACTCATTTTATAGTAGACTTTAGAGTAATGAAAGATTTTAAGCAAAGTTCTTAGTTATGCCTTATTTCTAAGATGTACTGAAGTGAATCAAACTTTACTCTTTGCCTTGAAGTTATGACAGATTTTAAACAGTTTTTAAAAAAGAACTAAACATGCAATGTAATTATTACTTGTTTACCGTGCCCATTAACTTTTGCTTTAACTGCTGCATGCCTGACAGGTGTAAAGGTCTGTTCCACTTCTTATTAACTGCTGTCATGTGGGGTGTCTAAGTAAAAGAGATAAAAGATTTTTAAATCTTTTATTTTTATTTTTATTCTACTCTCTCTCTTTTCTAATTCTCTCTCACATTTTATGACGGTTTTCTTTACAGACATTTTCTCAAACACCTTACAGGCACTCTAACTTCTCACTTATTTCTGATGGTGCCAAAGGATTTAATTGTTGATGGAGCCAAGTTTGTCCCAAATAATTATGCTGCAATCCTAACCAAGGCTGAAGCTCCATCAGATCTGCACTTTGTGCAAGATTTATTAGCTAATAGTGAGATTGGGTATGCTTTGACCCAACCTCAAACTATTTCAAGCCAACAAGTGTTGACATTTTGGAGAACTGGGCTTTTTGATGATGGTGGTGCTATAGGTACTCCAAGCATTGTTTTCACATCAGGAGATGTAGAGCATGTGGTTACTCCTGGAGCAGTTCATAAAGCTCTCCACTTACCTATAGTCATTGAATTACTTTCTACTGCTGAATCAGCTCACAAGTCTCCTCTTCAAGAGCAAGATGATGTTCCAGACCAATTGTCTACACCTCCTGTGTCTCCTGTAATTGATCCAGTACATACTAAAGACCCAGGTACAAGTGCTGAAATTGATATTCATAACTTGATTGTGCCTGAGGTTCTGTACTTGGAAGCTCCACCAACTCAACTAACTCCACCAACAACACCAATTCTAGATGTCGATTTCAATGAAGATATTCCAACTACACCAGTTCTGAATCTAGATGATGAAGATCAGATTGAAGGCGGGCATCAAAATTTGGATGTTGATCAGAACTTAGTTGCAGATCAGAACTTAGAGGATGATGTCGAAGCCTCTATAGCCTCACATACTGTTATTTTATCAGAGGATGCTGATGCTGCAGGCTCTGTAAGTTTTGATGCTGATAGTGCTGAACTTACTGGTGAAGTTGCTGCAAATGTAGATGCTGATGCAGCTGGTCCATCAGGACATGCACCTCAACAAGCTCCATGCAAAGCTGATTTGATCAAGAAGTTTGTTAGGGAGGATGCACTAGTACCTTGGAGTGAAACTCCTAAAGGAAAGGAGTGGACTAAGGAATGGAACTCAGTTATTTTTGTTCCTACTGAAAAAAATTCTTGCTGAGCACCTTGCCAAAGCTGATGAAATGCTGATAAATGATGATTTCAAGGCACAGCTGAGAGTTACTGCAATAAGTACTAGGCACCTTCAAGGTCAACACTCAATAACTCATGACAAGGTGAATAAAATTTAAAAATCTTTGATCCAGCAAGATATAAATATAAAATTGGAAAAGAACAGATTTTTCAAGCCAGCCTTTGACAGAATTGGGTATATTAAAAAAACTTAGGAGAAGCAACAAGCTCAGATTGATGAAATTCTAAAGAATCAAGTTTCTCATCAAACTCAACTCAATGAGATTCAATCCTCAGTGGAATTGCTTGTCTCTCTTCTTTTACCTGCTGATGCCAAAATGGGGGAGAAAGTAATTAAGTCCAAATGCAAATCTACTCAATCACTGAAGGGTAAGGATGATGGAAATGATGACCAGGGAAACTCTGGAATGGGTGGAGGTCATGGTCAAGGCAAAGGTTTTTCATCAAGCAAAGCTGGAACTACAAGTCAAAGAACAAGTTCTGATACTGGGAGAAGAATAAGTTCTGATACTAGTAAAAGGATAAGTTCTACTGAACATCTGAAACTTGATGAAGAGATTTCAAAGAGATTATTGCTCAAAGAAAATCCTGGAATGGACTTTGAAAGTCTAAAGGAAGAAGAAGCTAGACTTAAAATAGAAAAACTCAACTCCAAGTCTAAAGCTTCTGTTTTGAAAAGAAACTTCCAAATATGATAAAAGAAAGGACAAATTTTGAGGCAACTAAAGCCAAATCACAAGTGGAGATAGATCCAAGATCCAAGGGAAAAGAAAAAATTGGTGAACCCTTAAAGGTATATGTGTCAGTCATGGATCTGGAAGAAAAATCTAATGAAGATGTTAGTCTTACTCTGATGAAAAAGAAGATTTCTCAACCAGCCTCTAACATGGATCAAGTTGTTCAGAGTCAAGATGTAGTAAGTTCTGATATAACAGTGAAGCAAGCAACCTCTGACATAGCTCAAGTTGACTTGATATCAGAAGATAAGGAAAAGGAAACCTCTGACATTGCTCATGTTAAACCTACAAAGATGCTACTACCAGGATTCACTAAAGCTCAACAGACTCAACCTTTGAAGACTACATCAAGTGGTTTTGAAGCAAGAGTTGTTACGGGAAAGGAAGCAAGAGATAAATCAGGATTGGTTAGTTCTAAAGAAAGGAGAGTACACAATACTACCAATGATCCAACTTTCTTAAGTGAACCAGGTATAGGAGCAACTCCTGAGAGATTGAATCAACTTGAATCTGTACAAATGGTTTACCACTCTCTTTTGAAAGAAGACATCATGTTATACTTTATGACAGATGGGAGGGTATTCCATATCAGGGAGAATGCTATTCCATTGAAGTATTTTGAAGAACTGGAACATGTTCTATTTCTACTTTAAGTGAAAAACAGATCAACAGATGGTGCTGCAGGTTATTTAAAATCAAATATTCAAAGACAGAAGAAGCTTTACTCTGTAAAGTCTGACATCCCATATTGTCCTAAGTACAGATCTCACAGTGGAGAAATTGTTGAAATGAAGCCTAATATTGCTAAAATCATCACTACATTTTCTGGTATTAAGGGACTTGAATTCAATCCAGAGTCTGATAAAGCCTATATCATCAGACTAGATCAGGATATAAGGAAAGCTAAGATAAATGATCTCAGGGCTGCTATTTTTCAAACTGGTGAAGATACAGTTGAATTGAAGAATGCTAAAAGGAGAATGATCAATGAACTTGAATATGCTGAGAGATGTTTGTTGAAGAACTATCTCAGAACAACTCCTGACATCAAAGAGATCGGAAATTGAAGCCAAGTCAAAGATCTACAACTGCTTAAATTCTGATGGATATACAGACTGAAGCTGAAATCAAACTTTAAGGATGGTAAAGCTACAAGGACTTTAAGTTGTAGTTATCTAGTCAAATTCTCATGCATTTGTACTTAATGTTTTTGACATCATCAAATATATGTTAAACTTGTATATTATGCTAATTTACAAGTTGGGGGAGATTGTTAGATATATTTGTGATGTCATGTCTAATATGATTTGTGTTTAGTTTTCAGATCTTACTTAACAGGACAAATCAGTACTTAACTAGAAATCAGTACTTATACTGAAGTCAGGACTTAAGATATCAGAACTTAAGTTGTCAGAACTTAAGTTATCAGGAGATATTTATCAGGAGATAATATCAGGACTTAAGGAGACGTTCAGATAAGGAAGACGGATGATTGAAAGAAAAGAAGATCAAGACAAACATAAGAAGAGATATGCATGGAGAAGAATTCTATGAAGAATAGAATACTTGGAAGAAAAATTAACTGATTGATATATATTAGGAAGCAGAATTGTATTCGATATCAATTAGAAGATTATCTTGTAACTGTGTAGTATATAAACACAGGCATAGGGTTTACACTATATGTGTTATCATAATCGAGTTTATTATTAATAGTAACCCTAGCAGCTCTCGTGATAATTTGTTCATCACTGAGAGAGAACAGTTCTTTGTAACAGAGTTTATTGTGTTAAATAAAATCGGTGTTTTGTTACTTGAGTTCTTATATTCGATTTAATTGTAGCAAACACTATATTCAACCCCCCTTCTACAGTGTGTATGACCTAACAGATCATATTATTAGGGGGATCCATATAGGTCTAATCATACTCATTTCACCAGAAGAGTGAGCATGCATTTCATACCTTGTGAGATTCTGAAGAATCAGTTTATTGATTTAACATCAATATGTAGCTGCATCTTTATCAGTTACAACTGTTCTCACAGTGTTCTCGGTGATTCTTCCTTCATCACCATTTTGAGGTAATGGTTTTTGTGTGGCTGGAGATTCAAGAGTTTTTGGATGACTTTGACATCCAGGTTCTTGTATACTCTACTCCACTGTCTGAAGGGTCGAATTCCAGGTCGTGGATCCTAGTCGAACTCCTTCGACTAGGATTGCAAGGCTGCCCCCTACTTCGACTAGGATCCAGGTCGAAATTTCGACTAGGATCCTGGTCGAAAAAGGGCTGGAAATCTGAAAAATCCCCAAAAATAAGGATAAATCCCGGAAAATTAAGGATAAATCCCGAAAAATTAGGGAAAAATCCAGAAATTAAGGATAAATCCTAGAAGTTAAGGGAAAAATCCAGAAAATTAGGGAAAAATCCCGGAAGTAAGGAAAAAATTCCCGGAAATTAAGATAATTCCTGGATAAAAGGAACAATCGTTGTAAACGTGTAGGTCACTCCACACTTTACGCAAAAACGAAACCCTGTAAGGGAATGAATAGACTTAACTTCTGCAAAAACTAATCAATGTTTCCCTAAAGTTGGGGGACAAATGATAGGGATGAATAAATCCTGATTGCATATTTAGTTATTACAGTTTGGGCTCCAAGGCCCAATAAGAAGATTATGATATTCAGACCAGAAAGGTTAACATGTGGATCAGGCCTGATGAGACAAAGAAGGCCCAAAAACCCTGATTATTTATTAAATTCGTAATTAATAAATAAGGGAGAAAAACAACTATTAAGATAGGTCCTAGTGAGGATATAAATCCTTGTAGATTGGCCTCCAAGGTTCCTCATGGGATAAGGAATCAGCTTCCTACTCCCTAGGACTCCTAAGTCTATCCTAATTCAGAGACTTGACCACCAAGTCTCATATACCAAGTCCAATTCAAGGACTCCCACATCTATATAAGGGGCCTCACCCCACAGATCAGAACTACGTTTTTTGACTTGATCATTGGCAATCAGCAAGGTACGTAGGCATCTTGTTAAGGCAGATTGAGTCACGAAACACAAGAACAGTCAAAATCGAGCCTTGAAGCTCACGTTCCTTATTATTAGATACAGCAATCATATATATTAGTTTTAATCCATAACAGTGTTATATGCCTATGTGGTTATGGTTTGACTGTTTTAGTCATAACCTTTAATTCGTAAATCGGATTTGGGTGAAACGAAGGGTAGACAACAGCTTATGACGTCTATGTGACGGTTAGAATTATACGAGTATGAATAATTGATAGGTACTTGTGATGCCTAGCAGAGTCAGCAAGGCATAGAAAAAGGAAACCACTGGTCCATAAATAGAATCGAAACGTCGAAAGAGAATGCAAGTGATTGATAAATAGAAGAAAGACATAGAAAGAGAAGGAAAGTGGTTGATGAGTAAAACTATGAGATGAGTACAAGTAAAGTGGAAATCTTCGGTGATAAGGCAAGTACCTCTGAACCTTTTTCAAGATATATTGCAAATATTTTTGAACTGTTTCATAATATGTCACTATTATTCAAATAACTCCTGTTTTATACTCCAAGCACTTTAAACTATTTAACCTTGAACCCTGATTCTTATTGATCTTGAGCCATAAGCCTTATTCTTCATAAACCATTGATTGTTAAATTCCCGGATACGATCCAAACACATACGATACTACTCCACAAATACATATCTACCACATACTGATTCCGATATTGAGTTTCTTAACATACCAACCCTTATTCCTTGTTTAACAGAAGACCCATTCTTGGAACCCTGAACCCTTGGTCTTCTACTTTTTTATTCTTTCCTTGATTGAAAGCCAATCGTTTTGAATTCCTTGTTATACCTACATGGTATTGTGAATCACCCTATGCTTCAAGATAAATGTTGTTTATGATTCAGCTTATTGATTACATTGGTTATTATTTTGAATTGTTTTAGAATTTGGTAGTTTTATAAATGTGGACCAGATTCGTGGTCGGCCCAGATTCGTGGTCATAGTAGGCCAATGTGTGCCTTGGATCCAGTATATAGAGCAAAGCTGGGAGCCTTGCTCGGGGTTAGTGCATGACTGATCAGCAGCCTAACCTTGGTTTTTAAAATGAAAAGTGAATGTCCAATTCTAATCATTTCTTATTCAGAAACTTGATTCTTTTGAATCATTTCAATTGGTAATTGTTTAACCTCAATTGCTATTATTATTACTTGCTGAGCTAGTAAGCTCACTCTTGCAAATTTTTTTATGTTTTCAACAGTTGAAGAAGAAAGTATTGGTAACGAGGATTCCCTGACCAGTGTACGAGCGAGAGTTTCCGGTTAAATTGGATCGAGCTAGTAGAAGCTTTATAGTGTATGTGGGTTATGCAAGATTGTAACAACGATATCATTAGAAATTGTAAGTTAAACTAGTTGGGTTTTGGTGCGATGTAATAAAAGTTAAGGTTGTGGCTTGTTTTCATACTTTAACCTGTTGCGATCCGTGGTTATGTACAGAAGGGTCAATGCATATAATACTTTATATACAAGTTTAAATATTGTGGTGTCTGTTGTGAGCCCCAAACTTCTGACCCGGGTTTGGAGGGCGTCACAGGTTGGTATCAGAGCTACATGTTATAAGTCACTGAAACAAGCCTAGATTGTCGGGAATGGATAGAGGGTTAGGATTAGGATTAGAAAATAGAAAGATAGAATGTCGAGAGGTTGAGTGCGGTCAAATAGTAGGTTTTAGTGGTATTCGTGATGAAATTCGACATCTTGATCTAGCGACGCGATTTTCAGATGGCGGCGATGGAAGATTCTTTTATCCCTGGATTGTCTGATCATTCGGAGCTAAGATCTGTGACGGTGGTTCTTTACCGGAAATTTAAGCGGTGTGTGGTGGTTTATGGTTGTTTTAGGCTGAGATTGATCAGAGTAAGTGGTGGCTCTCTTATCGGCTCTCAACTTCTTACTCTTTTAATGTGCCTACGTACCCTTTATATAGGGATCAAGCCTGACGTAGTTCTCGTAGAACAAGAAGTCTAATGCGTTGAGACTTCTTACTCCTAAGCCCAATAGAAGCCCATCCGATATCCATCTTCTGCTAGCTTTAGGAATGTCCAACTATGAGGCCCAACCGCAAAGGCCCAAGGCTCGTCCGCAATCGTAGGACTTCACGGATAGTGCATCTCCCTGCGCAAGGATAACACTCCGCTACAGCTATCTCCCTTGATTTATGAACGCAGGTATAGCCACGGTTCACCCCAAGTGCCAGACGCGTCCCTGTCCCCCGAATGAGGATAACCCACCAGATAGCAGGACAGGTGATCCTAAGCTCTTGGGTGCAAAGTGCAGGATGACTCCAAAGTTCTCCAACGAGGACACCCGTTGAATACAAGAACAGAGCTCCCAAAGCACACACCAAAGTTAACCCCACATCCCCAATGAGGACACCCGTTGAATACAGGAGGAGGCCTTCAATCATCAGGCATACCCCTGGAGGCCTTCTAGCTTTTCACGGACATCCCCCTCCTTGACCGTCTCAAGAAGGGAATTCTTCAAAGAGTACCTGCAACAAATACATTAGTGAAAAATAACTTCCACTGCTCCTCCCCATGCAAGCTCTGTCCTGAACTCAACATCAAAAGTATATAGACCAAACACAGGACGCGTCCTAACCAAGTGGGCGCGTCCTAACCTCCATAAATCTAACTCTGCTTTAATCATTTCTTATAACATGTAAAGTCACAGGACACGTCCTAAAATATAGGGCGTGTCCTTAACCTTATTAGACTTGCACCGTACCCTCTAAACCATCGTGCACAACATTTCACTTTCAATGACGCATCTTTGCTAAAGCAGGCGCGTCCTAAAGCACCCATCACCATAAGATTTCATCTGCCAAGCACTTTCATAAATATTGACGCGTCCATAAAGCCTGGGCGCGTCCTCCCTTGACCATGCACTCTTCTCGCCTCATAACATATCCCTTCCCAAGTAGGCGCGTCCTGTAAGCTTGGACGCGTCCTTACTTTCACAACGCAATACTGAATTTGACTGTAATTAGCCCGCATTTGACCCGAGTCAATCCAATGCCAAATTTTGGGTATAACAACTACCCCCCAAATTCCATTTGCAGTTAAAAACAAAATTGGAATTTCTTTCCAAGCGAAATTTGGCTCAAAATATGTGGACGCGTCATGACAGGAAGACGCGTCTTACTTTCAACTTCCGCATGTGGTGTACAGCTGTCGTCCTTAGAGTCGTCCTTCTTCTATAAATACCCTAATTGCACCATACCACCACCACCATTCTTTTTCTCTCTCGCACAACCGCCATTGCCGCCTTTTCAAGCAGGAGTTTCGAGGTCTAAGTTCCGGCGATCTATCCAACCATTTCCCTACTTCTTTAGCTCAATCCACTCCTCAACTCAAAAGGTACATAAATCTCCTCTCATTTCTTTATTTGGCCTAATACATTGATTTTAATGAGCAAGAAACCGTTCGTATGCTTTTTGTTCATATCAATTGTCCTTCATGTTCATTTGTATGTATATATGTATGTATAGGTAAATATAACACGTTTAGTTTCCCTGATCTTCCAATCACATATTTCTAGGATTCCATCATATTTCCCCCAAATTGTTAACAGTCGATTAACATTCCACGACTATAATCATGTTGGACGCGTCCTCCCTATAGGGCACGTCCTATATCTCCTAATTTAAGACATGTTTAAGCTGTCCCAAACAAAGATATATAGGGCCAAAGGTTTATAAGGACGCGTCATTGTAGCACACCAACTGCGGTAGATTTTTAGGACACGCCCTTCCAGTATCCTTTCTTTTTCCTTTTTTTTTTTTTTAAAAAAATGGACGCGTCCTCAAATTTTTTATTCATTCTTTTGCAGCTGGAGGACGCGTCCTCCTTCTCACCATTTCATCCATTCAAAGCCCTCAACAAACGCCTCAGAATCTACTCCCCACATCTGATAGCTTTTAAACCCGACTTTCCCAACATCCACAGGACAAATTCCTTCCTTAGAGCAGAAAGACGCGTCTTCCGTTCCCTCAAATCAAAAAACTCAATAATGTCTGATTCCAGCTCTGATTCCATGGACCATGTTCCCATAATTTCAAGAATGGAAAAGAAGGGAGTTAAAAGGCAAAGAACTCCAGTTCTCCATTCAAGGGCCGCCATCGAAAATTGGACGGACGACGAAATTATCCCTACTACAAGCCAAAAACCTCAAGGAATGGCTATTTCTGATATGAACGCGTCAAACACACAGGACGCGTCATCTTCTGGGGACGCGTCCCCACACAGTGTAAGTGAATTCGAAAGAAGGATTCCTGACCCTGAAACGTACCCCATATCTCCTCAAAAATCTGATCCTCCCCTAGAGCATTGGGAACCTTCAGATGTTGAAATAGATTGTGACTGGGCGAGGCTCGGTACCCTCACTGAAGCAGAGAAGAATGTCAGAAGGAAAAGAGAGGGTAAGCTGGCATGCGTAGCTCTTGACTCAACTGCAACCGACTGGGAAATTCAATGGCACATGAAGTACTATGACATGGAGGGCATCTGGGCGCGCCCTCTTCGAACTATGAGGCCACACATTTTTAACATCGGGAATCAAAGGATCCCCCGAATGGTGCTTACTCCAAAGCTGATTTCCCTAGGCGTGGGCGCACCCTTGTATCCATACATTAAGAGAATTTTGAAATGGTACGACGTGGCTCCAGTCCAACTATCACCAAATTCATACAAACTAGCCTGGGCTCTGTACATTATGTACCATAACTTGAGGCTGGGCGTGCCCTCAATGAAAGAGTTCAGCTTCTTTTACAGCATCAGGAAATCAATTCCCGGATACCATTTTCTGGTAGTCAACAAATGGTTGAACAACAAAGGATTTAATGAAGGCAAAATCAGCCACGAGAGAGACTGGAAGGAACCATTTTTCTATATTTATGACGTCAAAAGGACGCGCGTTCGCTTCAATTTGGAACCAAGTGAGTTCAATGCTCTGGACGCGTCCCCCCTTTCAGGACGCGCCTTCTCTTTTATAATCCTTTTCTTTATTTTCCTTGTTGTAACCTATCATCCCCTCTTTTAGACAAAAGGACCCAGAAAGAGCTTACAGGAAAGAAGAAGAAGAGAGCAGAGAAGGTTTTGCAGTATGCTGAAATGCATTTCAACCTCAAAGATATGATTACCGAGGAGAATTTGAAGAAAATAGGAGCTTTGTCCCCACGAGTGGGTTCTCTCTGCAAATTTCGAGATTTCCACAATGGGAAACCCGTCCTCACCGCTTCTGAAAAATCCAAAGGGCTCCAAGCCACATAAATTATTCAGCCAGACGTCAACAAGAAAGTGGATTTAGAGCAAGGTAAGAAATCATTACATATAAGACGCGTCACGGCTGTAGGACGCGTCATATTTAGCCTGACCTATAAGCGTTACTTTATATATGCATTATCACCTTGGACGCGTCCTAACCCCCCTGGCGTGCCTCTTAGGTAATACGTATCACATCTTTAAGACACGTCATTCTCACACCCATTTATACATCTTTGCATTCATCTATATCTGTCCTGCATATAGATTTTTATATCACGTTATGGGCGCGTCCTACTTTCAGGATGCATCTTTTGTACATAACTAATTCCTTTTTATGTTTATACCACAGATATGGCTTCACTCCCCAAAGGATTCGCAATTGGGGCTTCTAAAAAACTAAGGGCAAGGAAACAGGCTCCTACAAAAGTTGATCCAAAGGCAAAAACCCCACCTCCTGTTGCAACTCCTTCTCCTCCACCAAAGATAATAGACACTACCATGTCTGACATTCCTGAGAAGGAAGAGGACGCGCCCTCAAAGCGTCAAAAAACTGTTCCTGATGATCAGTCCTTTGTTCTCAGATATCTGGGCGCGTCCTCAGTGGGTGATTTTTCCGAGGACGAAGTGAGAGGTTGGACCTTCAGGACTGAGCAACAAACAGAGGAGGCCATGGTCAAGGCTGCAGCCGAGCTTCACTTGCATGTCAGGCAGAGCGCTAACATGGCTTCCAGGCTTAGGGCGCGTCTTGCTGTTACAGACACTGCAAAGAGCCAGGCCGAAGACAAGGTCAAATCCCTGGAAAAACACATTGCCCTGCTCACCAAAGAAAAAGATGCTGAAATCAGACGCCTGGAGGGCGAGAGGACACGTCTAGAAACAGAAAAAGCTGTTTTGGAAGGCAATGTCTCTGCAATGGAAAAGCAAATGAACAGCGTCATCGCCCTGAACTCCACCATGCAGCTGGAGCTTGACATCCTGAATGATGATAGGCTGCATGGATGGACAGAGGAGAAAAAACTAGTTTATCAGCACGGCTTCCAGGCTGGATTTGAAGAATGGTGCTCTGGGTTCATTGCCAACGACCCAGAGTATACATTCTCAAAGTTTGATGCAGATACCCAGATATGGGTAAACGATTTCAGGGTCAAGGCTGCAGAATCCATCAAGAACAAAAGGATTTTCCTAGGCTTAGAGGAAGAGGACGCGTCCCCTGAACCTGCTCTACTCCAAACTAAGCCTTCCCCTGCAAATGACCAGGACAAGCCCCAAGACGCGCCTCCTGCCTAGGACGCGTCTTATGTTTTTCATGTACTCTTTCTAAACTCTTTACAGGCGCGGGCCCTTTGAAGCCTTGCAAGTTGTAAAAACTATTTTTGACCTCCATTCACTTGCACTTTTCTCAATCATTTACATGGGCGCGCCTGGTGTTTAGGGCGCGTCGCCTTTGACTAATTTGTTATCATTTTCTCCTGTCAAGCAAATATCCATTGTGGGCGCGTCCTCTCCAGTTGGACGCGTCTTTGTTTGTTTTGGAAAGTTCATGAGCACGGCAATACATTGTACTTGTGTGTTTAACCAATGCACAAGGCACGATGGGGCGCGTCCTAACTGTTTTTACTCCAGTTCTATTGTTCCTTTTAGTAGCCACTACTTCAGTTAATATCCACATAGAACTATCAATCAAGATGCGCCTCTCCTTTGATCAAAAATAAATCATCCTTCACGCAGGACGCGTCTTTGACAAGCACTTTTTCTTTTTTACTTATGTTGTCAATATCACATTAATACCCAGTCTAAAGGAGCATCAACCAAGATAACTTGGGCGCGTCCTCGAAAATAGTACATTTTGTCTTGAGTTTCATTATATAAAACCCTAACTTAGGGCGCGTCCTACATTTAGGACGCGTCATGAGACCAAGCAAACTGAGCAAATATCCCTTAGGAAAGTTTCAAAATTTTATTTATAATGCGCTCTGATGTCAAAAGTGCACCAGTCCCACGGCTACTATGCTCTGTGGGGAAATTATTTCCAAAAAATGACCCTTCAACTAGTCCCAAGGTAAGTAGTACATGCACTACCCCCTAGGCTAAGAGGAATTTATTTAATTCTAGCCTATAAACTGAGCATAAACCAAAATGATAAAAGACATATGCAAGGGGCCAAAGCCACGCCTTACTGGTAATACTTCCGGAGATGTTCCGCATTCCAAGCTCGCGGAACTAGCTTCCCGTCCATATCTTCAAGGTGATAAGTCCCCTTCCACAGGATAGACTTTATTCTGTACGGTCCTTCCCAATTAGCTCCAAACACTCCATGTTGGGGGTTCTTTGTATTGGGCATCACCTTCCTAAGTACCAAATCCCCGACCTTCAGCAACTGTCCTTTTACCTTCTTGTTATAATACCTTGCGACGCGCTGCTGATATGCTGCTAGCCTTAGCTGAGAATTTTCCCTCGTCTCCTCTAAGAGATCTAAATGAAGCCTTTGATTAACCTCAGCGTCCTCTTTCCCGTAACAATCCCTGCGAAGTGATCCCGATCCAACTTCCACGGGGACCATAGCTTCGTAGCCGTAAGTCAGCATAAACGGCGTTTCTCCCGTAGTAGATCGCGGCGTAGTGTTGTATGACCACATCACCTTCGGGAGTTCTTCAGGCCAATTCCCTTTACGTTCCTCCAGCTTGGTTTTGAGGGTATGCTTTATTATTTTGTTAACAGCTTCTGTTTGTCCATTGCTTTGAGGATGATAGACCGCCGCAAACTCCTTCTTAATTCTCAACTCCTCACATAGCTGCGGCAACTCCTTGCTATCAAACTGTTTTCCATTATCGGAGACAAGCTTGTAAGGGATTCCAAACCTACATACGATTGAATTGAAAATGAAATCCCTGATTTTCTTTGCGGTGATAGTAGCCAGTGGCATAGCTTCCGCCCATTTAGTAAAGTAATCGACCGCAACCACTGCATACTTGACGTCTCCTTTAGCTTTCGGCAATTCTCCGATAAGATCAATTCCCCACATGGCGAACGGCCATGGGCTTGCCATAGGCGTCAAGAGTGTAGCCGGCATAGACGAGTAGTTTGCAAAACGCTGGCAGCGATCACATGCCTTGACGAAATTTGTAGCATCTTCTCTCATCGTGGGCCAATAATACCCTTGGCGCAACACTTTCATTGCCAACGAGCTACCCCCCGAGTGATTGCCACAGATTCCTTCATGCACCTCTCTTAGGATGTAATTTCCTTCTTCTTCTTCAACACACCTGAGCAGAGGTTGGTTGAACCCTCTCTTGTACAGGACTTCATCGTATATCACATATCTTGCAGCTTGATAACGGAGTCGACGAGCCATAAACTTATCCTCGGGGAGTGTTCCCTTGCGAATGTAAGCTAGAATGGGCGTCATCCATGTTTCCTTAGGAGCCTCATCCACTTGCATAGTTTCTATCTCTGGGATACTAGGAATCTCCTGGATTTCAAGAGGGATGGATCCTAACAACACAGCTTCTTACTGCGACCCCATTTTTGCCAGAGCATCCGCATTACTGTTTTTCTCCCGCGGAACGCATTCCAATCTAACTTCTTTGAACATTCCAATCAGGCGCTGTGTAAATCTCAAGTATAATTCTGTTCGCGGACCTCGCGCTTGAAATCCCCCGTTTACCTGATTCACTACTAACTCTGAGTCACTTCTCGCAATTAGGTTTCGCACCCCCATTTCCAAAGCAATTTTCAGGCCATTGATCAGCGCCTCATACTCCGCATCATTATTGGTTGCGTAAAACTTGAAATGAATGGCGCTCATCAGATGGTGGCCTTCTGGAGACACAAGTACTATACCCGCACCTGCTCCTCCATTGTTAACCGCCCCATCGACATGCAAGATCCACCAAGGATGTGGATGCTCCTCCAAAGACTCCCCAGCATGAGGTGTATGTAACATTACCAGAGCTTTATCATCGATTTCAGAATCAAATTCCAACAAGAAATCGGCTAAGGCTTGCCGTTTTATCGCTTTTCGAGGTACATATTCCAAATCAAACTGTCCCAACTCCACAGCCCATTTCAGCATTCTGCCTGATGACTCTGGTTTGTGCAGGACCTGTCGCAGCGGGTACGCTGTACGAACTTCAACTCTATGGGCTTGAAAATACGGCCGCAATTTTCTTGACGCAAGAATCAGGGCATAAACCAGTTTCTCCATATTTGTGTAGCGAGTTTCAGCGTCGTGTAACCGCTTGCTCACGTAGTACACTGGTGATTGCTGCCCATCTTCCTCTCTTACCAGAACTGCACTGATCGAATATTCAGACACTGCGAGGTACAGTATTAGATTTTCCCCATCCAACGGCTTTGACAACATGGGAGGATGTCCCAGTTGCTCCTTGATTCTTTTGAAAGCCTCTTCACATTCTGACGTCCATACAAAATCTTTCCCAGCTAATTTAATCGCCTTGAAAAACTCCTTGCATCTATCAGACGACTTGGAAACAAATCGATTTAACGCGGCGATTCTCCCAGTCAAACTCTGCACCTGTTTCACATTGGTAGGTGACTTCATATCCAATAATGCCTTGATCTTCGCGGGGTTGGCCTCAATTCCCCTGTGGTTGACAATGAACCCGAGAAACTTGCCCGACTCCACGCCGAACACACATTTTTGCGGGTTTAATTTCATACGAAACCTCCTCAAAATATTAAACATCTCCATCAGGTGCTTGATATGGTCAGTCGTCACCTCAGATTTCACCAGCATATCGTCCACATACACTTCCATGGTTCTCCCGATTTGATCTTTGAACATCATGTTTACCAACCGCTGGTAGGTTGCGCCAGCATTAATCAAACCAAATGGCATTCCTATGTAACAGTATAACCCCCTGTCCGTAATAAAGGATGTATATTCTTGATCGGGGCCATACATCGGAATTTGATTGTATCCGGAGTATGCATCCATAAAACTCAACAACGTATGCCCTGCCGTCGCGTCAACCAACTGATCGATTCTTGGCAGCGGGAAGCTATCCTTTGGACAGGCCTTATTGAGATCCGTGAAATCCACACATGTCCTCCACTTCCCATTCGGTTTCTTCACCAGTACTGGATTTGCAAGCCATTCGGGGTAGAACGATTCTTTGATCAAACCCACTTCCAACAACCGGTCTACTTCTTCTTTTAATGCTATCGCCCTTTCTCCACTTACTGGGCGGCGTTTCTGACGTATGCCCTTGCAATTTGGGAGGATATTCAAACGGTGACACATTACTTCCGGGTCGATCCCTATCATATCTGAATGACTCCATGCGAAAACATCAAGATTTGCAATTAGAAAGCGGGTGAGACCTCCTCTCATCTCATCATCCAACTGAGATCCCACTTTCAAAACCTTGCTCGGGTCATTTTTATCAACTGGGATAGATATTGTGTCTTCGGCCGGTCCCGTTTTTTCGGTGGGCATAGGGATCCTGGGATCCAAATCGAAATCAAAGTCTCGGGGGTCTTCAACTTTCACTTTTTCATCTGAGGGCGCGTCCTCGTTTGGAGGAGCATCAACTTCACCTTCATTCAAGGGCGCCTCCTTCTTTTGAGGAGCATCAACCTTGAAGTTATTGCCGAGACCTTGCAAAATCTCACTTCTTCCTTCCAACTTTTCCCCATTAACCTCTTTCTGTGTGATTCCCTCTGTATGACTCACCACCATTTCTTCTATACTACGGATTTTCGAAACACGTCCCTGTGTCACGAAAGAGTTCCCAGAGGTATTGGTTTCTTCCTTCCCGGGGTTTTCAACAAAATAGTGGGCATGGACCTCTCCACTTGGTTTTGTATGAATATCTTCTATATCTTCGAATGGGAGACCTTTCCCTTCATACCTTCTTCTGCGAAATTCCTTGACAGCCTTGTGATAACAATCGCGTGACTCATACTGTGATCCTCTCAGACTGCCAACTCCGTTTGGCTTTGGGAATTTTATCATCAAGTGATGTATCGATGTTATCACCCTGAACGCTCGCAACCAAGGTCTGCCGACCAGCACATTGTGCGCGGAATCCTGATCTAGCACCTTGAAATCTATTATTTGAGTAACCGACAAAGCTCCTTCCCCGAGCGTGACGGGAAGCCTGACCGAACCCATAACTCTCACGGCTTCCCCAGTAAAGCCATAGACGTGTGCATCTTCGAAATACATGTCGCTATCTGGGAAACCCAGCTTTTTGTAGGTGCTGTAGTACAAGATGTTTGTAGAACTCCCATTATCCAAGAAAACTCGATGTACGTTCATTGCCCCAATAAGCATGGTAATCACCAGCGCATCGTTGTGAGGATGATGCACCCACCTAGATTCTTTTTCCTTGAATGTAATATCAGCGGACTCCCCCTTAAAGACCTTCGGGGGTCTGTCTTCTAAGCTGTGGATGTTGGTGAGCGGTGGATGTCTCGCTTCTCTCGCATTTCTTTCCAGTGCTCGATTACTATCACCAACGAAAGGGTGTCCTCCAAAAATTGCCCTGATACTGCCGGCCCTCTGAAACTTGACCTCTGTTGTTTTCTCAACATCCTCCGCCCGCGGGGGCTGTCTTTCATCTTTACCCTTGTCATCAAGTCCCCTGCGTCGCTTCACCTTGTCAATCCATTCTCCCAGGTGTCCAGCCTTGATCAATTCTTCAATCTCATCCCGCAAGTGACGACACTCGTGAGTGTCATGGCCCGTAGACTCATGGTAGTCACGGTACTTCTTTTTATCTCTGCTTTGCCATGAAGTTAGACGGTCGGGCTTCTTGAAGATTCCCCTATCCTTATTTACCTCGAAGATATGATCAATGGAAGCCGCCAGCGGTGTATAATTGCTGACTCTTCTCTCGTAGTTCGATGGTGGGCTCCATTCTCTTCGCGAGCTCACAGCATTTACCCTGTTAGGGCTTCTGGCGTTTCGCCGATAATCCGGGCTCACGGATCTGTCCCTTCTCTTGGATCGCCCCTTGGAGTTATAGGTATTATCGTTCTTTTTTGTTTCTGCAAGCGACTGCTCGATTGCTTTGAACAACTCCGCCTGCGCGAACACATCAGCCAATGACACTGGGTCCTTCCCTTGTAGGTGTTTCCAGAAATCCGTCCCCACGCGCAACCCAGCTATAAGCAATATTTTCAACGTTTCATCAGTTGCACCCCTCACCAAAGTAGATTCTGCGTTAAACCTCTTAAAATATGAAGTCAAACTTTCTCCTTCCTTTTGTTTCACATTAGCCAACGTGGTAACAGGTGGTGTGTACTTCACCGCGGCTTGGAATTGTGTCAAAAACAAAGTTTTCATCTGTTCCCAGGATGTAATTACACCTGGACCAAGCTTTTGGAACCACTGCTGAGCGCCTTCTCTGAAAGTGGCTGCCAAGAGACGGCATCGAGCCAAATCAGGTACTTGATATACATCCATTTCAATGTTAAAACGCCCCAAGAACTCCACAGGATCAGAGTTCCCGTGGAAACGCAAGTCATTGGTTGTGTTCCGGTATCCCGCGGGCAATTGCGCCTCCCTCACAACAGCAGCAAAAGGAGAAGGAGCTTGCGCAGTCGCCGTTACTCTTCCCCCCTCAAGATGGTTGAGTAACCACTTGAGGTCGTTCACATTAAACGTCCCTACCCCAGGAATGGTTTGAACATTAGGCTGTTGGGGTTGCTCTGCGACTTGCTGAAATTCCCCTTGATTACCCCCCGGGTGTGGCGGAGGATCTCGCCGCCCCTCACCCTGAGGCTGCAGCGGTGGCGTGTTACCATTTTGGTCCTGTACATTTTCCTGTACGCGAGGTTCACCTTGACCGCGTCGCGGAATTTCATCATTGTTCTGCATTCTTACTTGAATTCGCCCGCCGTCCTGGCCATGAGGACGCGCTCCAGACCCATTACCAGTAACGCTGTGAGAAGCTACGGGAATAATGGCGGGGGCTTCTCCAGCGGAGTGCGCTCCACCTCTCCTACCATTGTAAGGGGCTCTTCCGTATTGATATCCCATTCTTCCTCGTCCATTCCTCTGATATCCCCGGTAGAAATTCCCGGGCCTTCCTCGCGGAGGGGCACGCTCGTGCTCGCGGTGCCGCATCCCGTCATCCCTTTGGAATGCGGGGGGCACACGCGTCGTATCACGGGGCCTCGCTTCTCCGGCGTTTCCTTCCTTTTGCCATTCTATCAGCAACATCCTCAAATCTTCGTCCTCCAACCTTATGCCAAGCCTCTTCTTCAAGGTTGAAAGATCCCTTCCTCCCTCGTCTTGGCTTTGAGCGTTCTCCGCACGGCGACGCTCGTCCATCGTACGTCCAGACCTATGCGGGTGTGGCACTACCTGGTTGCCCAGGTGAGGTCTTTCTTTGCCTTCAGTGTCCTCATCCGCAAGCTCTACAATAGGTTCTACATCATCAGAATACTGCAAACGCCGCGGAGTGATTCGCGGGTTATCCCCACTCCCCTGGGTATCTCCCTCAACTACAGGGGCTTTCCCCAAGGCATGACCGTGACGGGGGAAACGACGACCTCTCCTCGTCTTTCGACGCTCCACCGTGTTCAGTCTTGAGTTAAAACTGTTAAGAGTATCCCCCATGCGATATAATTGCTCCAATATATCAGCGTTGCTGATGAGAACTGGAGGTGTCTGTTAGGTCACACTTTCACTGTAGAGGGGGTGAATACAGTGTTTATTACAATCAAATCAAACTTCAAGAACTTATGTAACAGAAAACAAACTTTATTTAACCAATAAACTATGTTACAATCTGGAACTGTTATCTCTCAGTGATGAACAAAATATCACGAGAGCTGCTAGGGTTATAGTAAATAATATTCTCGATAATGATAACACTTATAGTGTAAACCCTATGTCTGTGTTTATATACTACACAGTTACAAGATAATCGCTAATTGATATGGAATATAATTCTGCTTCCTAAAATATATCAATCAGATATCTTCTATTCCAAGTATTTCATTCTTTACGGAATTCCTTCTTCATGCATATCTCTTCTTATGTTTATCTTGATCTTCTTAACTTTAATCAGCTACTGTCCTTATCTGATCATCCTTCAGCACTTAAGTTCCGATATCTATCTCCTGATGTTTATCTCCTGATAACATAAGTACTGATATCCCTTAAGTTCTGACTTCCAGTATAAGTACTGATCAGTTAAGTACTGATTTGTCCTGTTCAAATAAGATCTGAAATCTAAACATAAAACATATTAGCCATGACATTATCAAATATATCTAACAATCTCCCCCAACTTGTAAATTAGCAAAATATACAAGTTTAACAGATATTTGATGATGTCAAAAACATTAAGTACAAATGCATGAGAAATAGACAAGATAACTACAACTTACAGTCCTTAAAGCTTTTACCAATTCAACTTCTGATAACAACTTTGGTCTGTATACACATCAGAATTTAAGTAGTTGTAGATCTTTGACTTGGCTTCATCATTTTCTGATCTCTCTGATGTCAGGAGTTGTTCTGAGATAATTCTTCAACAAACATTTCTCAGCATATCTGAGTTCATCAATCATTCTCCGTTTGACATCTTTAAGCTCTGCAGTATCTTCACCAGTTTGAAATATTGCAGCTCTGAGATCATTAATCTTTGCTTTTCTCAACTCCCGATCTAGTCTTATGACATAAGCTTTGTTAGACTCTAGATTGAATTCAAGCCCCTTAATACCAAGATATGTTCTGATCTGTGCAGTATTAGGCTTCATATCAACAATATCACCATTGTGATTTCTGTACTTTGGAACATATCTGCTGTCAGACTTAACAGAATAAAGTCTTTTCTGTCTCTGAATCTGTTCCTTTAAGTAGTTTGCAGCAGTCTCTGTTATTCTGTCATCCACTTGAAGTAAGAATAATACATGCTCCAATTCTTCAAAATACTTCAATGGAATGGCATTTTGTCTTATATGATAAACCCTACCATCTGTCATGAAATACAACATGATGTATTCTTTCAAGTAGGTATGGTAAACCATCTGTACAGATTCTAGTTGATTCAATCTCTCAGGAGTTGCTCCAATACCTGGTTCACTCAAGGAAGTTGGATCATCGGTAGTGTTGTGTATTCTTCTTTCATCGGCACTTCCCAATCCAGTTTTATCTCTAGCTTCCTTTCCAGTAACTACTCTTGCTTCAAAACCACTTGGAGTAGTCTTCAAAGATTGAGTCTGTTTTGCTTTAGTGAATCCTGGTAGGAGTGTTTTAGATTTATTTTCTGATATCAAGTTAACTTGAGCACTGTCAGAGGTTACTTGCTTCTTCTGAATATCAGAACTTACAATTTCTTGACTCTGAACAACTTGAGCCATGTCAGAGGTTGTTTTAAGAACTTTTCTTGAAGTCAGAGCAAGATTATCTTTTCCATCAGTAATTTCTTCTTCCTCAGGAGGTACATAAGGCTTGATAGGTTCACCAACCTTTTCTTTACCCTTGGATCTTGGATCTATCTGTGGTTGTGATCTAGCCAAAGTTTCTTCAGTATGTATCCTTTCTTTGATCACAATGCCTTTAGGTTTTGGAAGTAACTTTTTACCAGAAGCTTCAGATTCAGATTTAGATGTGACTTTCTCTGATTTAAGTCTGGCTTCTTCTTCCTTTAAACTTTCCAAGTCCATCCCTGGATTTTCTTGAAGAAATAACTGTCTTGACATTTCCTCATCAAGATCTAGAAGTTCATCAGAACTTATCCTTTTACCAGCAGCAGAACTTATTCTTTTCCCAGTATCAGAACTTGTTCTGTGACTAGCTTGTCTTGATGTAAACCTTCTACCTTGACTATGACCACTACCCATTCCAGAGTTTCCTTGGTCATCTTTTCCATCATCCTTTCCTTGCAGTGACTTGTTGGTTTTGCATTTGGACTTAATTACCTTCTCCCCCTTTTTGGCATCAGCAGGTAATAAAAGAGAGATAAGTAATTCCATTGAGGTCTGGATTTCAGTAAGTTGCGATTGCTGAGAAGCTTGATTTGTCAGAATTTGATCAATCTGACCTTGTTGCTTCTCTTGAGTTTTCTCAATATAAGCAACCCTGTCAATGGTAGGTTGGAAGAACTTTTTCTTATCAATTTTCCAAACTTGTTCCTGTTTGATAAAGTTCTCCTGAATCTTGTGTAGCTCTGCATGAGTGTTGGAATGAAGACCTTGTAGATGTTTAGTACTCAATGCAGTGACTCTAAGCTGGGTTTTAGAATCATCAGAATGTAACATTTCATCAGCTTTAGTCAAGTGCTCAGCAAGATGTAAAGCATTTGGAACACATGAAACTGAGTTCCATTCCTTAGTCCACTCATGACCTGCAGGAGTTTCACTCCAAGGTACTGGTGCATCCCTGATAACAAACTCCTTTACCAGTTCAGACTTAGGAAGAGTCAGTGGAGGAGTATGTCCTGAAGGACCTGCTTCATCAGCATCTACAGTTGTAGCAGCTTCACCAGTATCTCCAACATTTGCAGCATCAGAACTTAAAAAATCAGTATCTTCTGATAAGACAACTGTGTGAGTAGCAATGGAGGCTTCAACATCCTCTAATTGCTGATCTGATACTAAGTTCTGATCAACAGCCATATCCTGATGCTCACCTAAAATCTGATCATCAGCATCTTGATGCAGAGAAGGTGTTAGTGATAACTCAGGAGTTTGAACAGCATCAGTAACAGGTGTTGTGGAAGGATTATTTGCTGTTGGAGCTTCTAAGAAAAGTATTTCAGGCACAACCAGGTTCTGAATATCAATTTCAGCACTTGTGCCTGGATCAACAAGAGACATAGAAGGTGAATTAGCCTTGTCAGATACAGGTTCCTGAGATGGAGTTGATGGAGAAGAAGTGACTGGAGCAAATTCCTTGTCTTGTGAGATCAGAGATTCCTGATCCCCTTCCTTAGCTGCTTCCTCCTCATCATCTGAAACTGGCCTCTGTGCCCTCTGTTTCTTGTACTTCCTTGTTGATTTGGATTCCTTGGGAGTTTCAGGAACCGTCATACGTCTAAGCCTCTTGAGAAGCCTAGAACCCCCAATTGCAGAATCCTTCTGAGAAGTTGCCTTCTCAGCTTCATCTACCACAGGTTCTGAAGAGGGAATTTGATCCTCAGAATCTGATTCATCTCTCAAAGTAATCCTCCTCTTCTTCTGAGATGTTTGAGGAACAGTCTTTGTTCTCTTTGGCTTAGAGGATGTAGGCTTCACAGTAGGTGCTGAAGAAGAAGGTTGAGCAGTCTGTGAAGTGGAGAGATAGGATTTGAGATAAATTCTGAGGGTAGGTTGAGTAGAATGAGAGGTAGGGACTGAGGTTGATGGATTTTGGTTTTGGTGAGTTGGTTGAACATTTGAGTAAACAGATTTGTAAGTAGCAGGATCAGCATTTACCAGAATCTGTTTCACAGACTGAGGAATCTGTAATTGTCTCACCATTGATTTCTTTGTGTCAGCATTTATCAGGTCGTTAAAGTACCTTTTTGCAACCTTAAAAGGTGGGGTTTGAGTGCTGACTAACTGGGGTTCAGCAGTACAATACGTATAAATAAGTTGACAGAATCTAGCAAAATAAACAACATCTCGATCCTCTGTCATCCTATCCCCAATAAAACCATTTATTCCAGTTGCAAAATCAAAATGAGTTTGATGGATAATAGCATACCCGATGTGCTGACTCAGAATTGGGATGGCATCAAAATTTGAACACTTGTTGCCAAAAGCCTTGGTGATGCAATCGAAGAAGAAACTCCATTCTCTTCTGATATTAGCCCGTTTCAACTGTCCAAGTTTCGTCAGACTCTTTTCATATCCCAAATCAGTCATTAACCCCCGAAGTTCTGATTCCTCTGGTATAGAGAAGGTACAATCTTCTGGAAGATGTAATGCTCTTCGTACTGTACCAGGAGTGACTACATAGGAAGAATCACCCACTTGGAAGATAATACTGGGAGTTCCTCGTTTACCACCATCATCATAAACTCCAGTCCTCCAGAACCGCAGAACTTGTTGACTTGAAAATAATTCAGGCTGAGTTAAGGCGTACCCAACCTCACTATGTGCAAGAAGATCTTGCACAAAATGCAATTCAGATGGAGCTTCAGCATGATCAAGAATTGCAGCATAGTTGTTTGGAACAAACTTTGCTCCATCAATGATTAAATCCTTTGGTGCCATGTGAAAAAATATTGAAATTCAAGTATGCCTGTTAGATGTTTGAGATAATGTCTGTATGAAAAACCAACGTGAGAAAGAATGAGAAAGAGAGTAAAAGTAAGAAGAGAGATAAAGTATAAAGAAAATAAAAGATTAAAGAAATCTTCTCTCTGTTGTTCTTATACTCTGAAAAAAAATGTTACCGTTGGACACCTGTCAGACATGCAGTAATAACGGATAGTTACTGGGCTCGAGAAAACAGGAATGATTACTTACCCAGTTGCCTTGTTTCAAGGAAAAACCATTTCAGTTATCAAGAGACACAGTTTTAATTCAAAATTAAAACCGTTAGCACTGATTGAATTATTTTTCACTGCAACATTAATATTCTGAAAATGAATCATGTTAAAAATGACCGAGATAATTTCGATGAATAAGTGCTGACAAAGAATCAGAACTTAAATAAAGACAAAATTTAAATGGTCATCAGAATATCAAGCAGGATTTAACAACACAAGATAAAATAACTCAGAGACAAAATCTTGAAGTAAAAACAGTTTTCATTAATATATCAAGTCAATACATATATGAAATAGAAATTACATCAATACAAGATTTTCCCTAAGCTTCTAATCCTAACGTCAACAGCTTTAGTCCTAGCTAAGAAGCCTGACAAAGCTGAGGATGAAGAAGAACAGGAAGAAGACGAGATTAAGTCATCTTCCTCTTCCTATCTTCGACAAACAAGATAGCGAGTCGAATGATTCGCTCTTGCTGACGGATAGCTTCCCGCCTTTCCTCCTCCAGGCGCTCCAGATGGCGATGGTAATCCATCTCGAAGAATAGAAGGTGAGCCAGCACCTCCTGTGGGACAGAGTCCCAGATCTCCTCAGGAATGGCTGTTATATGCCACTTCTGCTGCCACTCGGCACAACTGAGCTCCATTGTGAAGGTTTGTGTGTTCAAAAACATGTTGTATCGAACCATTGTGTTTTTGACAGAAGAAGGAGGATAAGTGTGTGTGATTAAAAGACTAATGTGAAGTGGTTGTGTATATAGGCAAGAGAATGCCAAGAGACGCAAAGATATTTAATGCTGACAGGTAGAATTAATTCTACCTCGTCTCCCTAGACTTTGAAAAAAAATAACAGTCATTGGAAAAGGAATGTGCACATGTAACAAGAGTGAACTGTTCAAGGACGAGTGCCATTATGTTTTAACCATAGACTATTAATCTTCCACTTCAACATTTCGAAATTAATCTGAGACTGTTACCAAATTTTACTCACAGATAAGTCAAGTAAAGGGTTAGACTGAAAAATCAGAACTTAGACCTATACCAGAACTTAACAGTCATCAGAACATAATGTCTTAACTCGAACAAGGAATATCTATCTTAGTAAATACTCATACAAGTTCTTAGTTATGAACGTCAGAACTTAATCATCAGAACGTGTAACTAGAACTTGTCCTCAGAATTTGTGCAAAAGTGACACAATGACTGTTTATCTAAAATAACATAGACCACCACAGAAATTTCATCATTCATATGGAGTGATGTGTGTGTGCATTAAGCTAAATAACAGACAAAGAGTAAAGTCTGATCTACTTCAGTACATCTTAGAAATAAGTCATAATTAAAATTTTGCTAAAGAGCTGTCATTATCCTGAAACCTACTGATAAATGAGTTCATGCATGAGTCCACCTCAACTGTTTTTGTGCTAATTTTATGCATCTTTTGAAATTCTATTTTACAGTGGCTTCTCAGTGTAAGTGAGTCACGACTGTTTATCAGAATTTATGCTATTATCAGAGTATTTCTCCAGTAATCATAGAGTGTGAAAAGTCACCAAGAAAATATTTTGCTTTTCTAATGCATATTTACTTAATACCAGCAATGCACTTGGGTCGTCCCATTCACATTTTTACTCTAGATCTCAAAGGAGTACCTGATATTATTCTTTGATTCTTTTTCTTTTTCTTTTGATAAGTGAGGTTTATCAGCACTTAGTACATTCAGCAGTTTTACTAGAATCAGAACTTAAACAGATGAGTAGCATTATTCTAATTTGGGACTTAGTAATAAGATGAATAAAGTAAACTAAACTAAGCTCAAGTATCAGAATTTGCTTGTGTCATAAGATTTCCACAGAAATAATTACTTCTTTCATGGGATCATTTGTTTATTGAAGACTAGTAGATCAGTATCTAGCACAGTTATCCTCATAGGATTGAATATTTACTGAAACAGACATATCACTTATCAGAGTTTAGAAACATATATCAGACAACAGTCAGTACTTAAAGACATTTATCAATTAATGCACAGAATATACAAAGAGATTAATTCTGTAAATACTGATCATAAAGTCTGATAACATAGAACAAGTTTAAGCAGATTTAGAGAAAGAACCTGAAATCATTCCAAGTTCATTTACCAATTTTGTAAAGGTAACTTCACACAGTGGTTTTATGAAGATATCTGCTACTTGTTGATCTGTGGGAACAAAATGCAATTCCACTGTACCTTCATCCACATGTTCCCTGATGAAATGGTACCTGATGCTGATGTGCTTTGTCATAGAGTGTTGAACTGGATTACCTGTCATAGCAATAGCACTTTGATTATCACAGTAAATAGGGATTTTAAAATATATTAACCCATAATCCAGTAACTGATTCTTCATCCAGAGAATCTGTGCACAGCAGCTTCCTGCAGCAATATACTCTGCTTCTGCAGTTGATGTGGAAATTGACTTTTGTTTCTTGCTATACCAAGAAACCAACCTGCCTCCAAGAAATTGGCAGCTACCACTTGTGCTTTTCCTGTCAATTTTGCAACCTGCAAAATCTGCATCTGAGTAACCTATTAATTTAAAATCTGATTCTCTAGGATACCATAATCCTAGATCAGTTGTTCCTTTAAGATACTTAAAGATTCTTTTTACAGCTGTTAAGTGAGGTTCTCTTGGATCTGCTTGAAATCTTGCACAAAGACAGGTAGCAAACATGATATCTGGTCTACTAGCAGTTAGATAGAGAAGTGAGCCAATCATACCTCTGTAATCAGTAATATCTACTGAATTACCAGTATCCTTATCCAGTTTTGTTGCAGTGGCCATGGGAGTGGATGCACTTGAACAGTCTTGCATTCCGAATTTCTTCAGCAAGTTTCTGGTGTACTTAGATTGACAAATAAAAGTTCCTTCTTCACTCTGCTTGACTTGAAGGCCCAGAAAATAACTAAGTTCTCCCATCATACTCATCTGATATCTTGACTGCATTAGTTTGGCAAACTTTGTGCAAAGTTTGTCATTTGGAGACCCAAAAATAATATCATCAACATAAATCTGGATCAAAAGTAAGTCCTTGCCATGGTTGAGATAGAACAGTGTTTTGTCAATAGTTCCTCTGTTGAATCCACTTTCCAGAAGAAACTGAGCTAAAGTCTCATACCATGCTCTAGGAGCTTGCTTAAGTCCATAAAGTGCTTTATCAAGCCTGTAGACATAATCTGGATGTTTGGAGTCTACAAAGCCTGGAGGTTGTTCAACATATACTTCCTCTTCCAATTCTCCATTGAGAAAAGCACTTTTCACATCCATTTGAAAGACAGTAAACAATTTGTGAGCAGCATAAGCCATGAATATCCTTATGGCTTCTAACCTAGCAACTGGAGCAAATGTTTCATCATAGTCAATTCCCTCCTGTTGAGAATATCCTTTTGCAACCAGCCTTGCCTTGTTCCTTACAATTATGCCATCACTGTCAGTTTTGTTTCTGAATACCCACTTTGTACCAACAACCGATCTATTCTTAGGTCTTGGCACTAAGGTCCAGACTTTGTTTCTTTCAAATTCATTCAACTCTTCCTGCATTGCTTGCACCCAATCAGCATCTTGAAGAGCTTCTTCCACTTTCTTTGGCTCAGTCTGAGAGAGAAAAGAATTGTAAAGACATTCATTCGAAGTACCTGTTCTAGTTCTGACACCTGCCTCAAGATTTCCAATTATCAAATCAGGTGTATGTGATTTTGTCCACTTCCTTGCAGATGGAAGATTTTCTCTAGAACTGGATGCTCCCCCATGATTCATGCTATCTTCGGTTTCATTTTCTGATGCTCCCCCTGAAACTATGCTCTCTGAGTTGGATCCTTCAGTATTTAGATTTTCAGTACTGTCAGTACTTGGCTTATCAGAACTTGACGAATCAGAATTTGAAGAGCCAGATGTATGTTCTGATGCTTCTTGAGATGTGATAATATCTTGAGTATGCTCCCCCTGCATTGGTGCATCTTCTTTTGACGTAGTCACCACAGTTTCAATAACATCAGAGTTTAATCCATCAGAATTTACATATCAGGACTTAGACTGTCAGGACTTGAGGTATCAGAATATGAATCTTCATTTTCAAATCTCAGCTGATCATGATCAATGCAATCTTCAAGTCCAGTGATCTTCTTGTCATCAAAAGAGACATTGATAGATTCCATGACCACTTTTGTTCTCAAATTATAGACTCTGAAGGCTTTTGTAGAAAGTGGATATCCCACAAAGATTCCCTCATCAGCTTTTAGATCAAACTTGGATAGCTGTTCAGGATGAGTCTTGAGAACAAAACACTTACATCCAAATACATGAAAGTATTTGAGATTTGGCTTCTTGTTCTTCACCATCTCATATGGTGTTTTTCCATGCTTGTTAATGAGTGTTGCATTTTGAGTAAAACAAGCAGTCTGCACAGCTTCAGCCCAGAAATAGGTTGGAAGCTTTGCTTCTTCAAGCATTGTTCGTGCAGCTTCAATGAGAGTTCTATTCTTTCTTTCAACAACTCCATTTTGCTGTGGAGTTCCAGGAGCAGAAAATTCCTGCTTTATTCCATGATTTTTGCAGAACTCTTCCATTATCAGATTCTTGAATTCAGTACCATTATCACTCCTCAAAATTTTCACAGAATCTTTGATCAATTTATCCAGATGTTTGACATTATCAATCAGGATAGATGCAGTTTCACTTTTTGTGTGCAAGAAATACACCCATGTGTATCTGGTGAACTCATCTACTATGACCAACGCATATTTCTTCTTTGCAATAGACATGACATTCACTGGACCAAATAGATCAACATGAAGCAGATAATAAGGCCCAAGAATTGATGATTCAGTCTTGCTCTTGAACGAAGATTTTCTTTGTTTAGCCTTCTGACATGAGTCACAAAGACCATCAGGAACAAACACTGATTTTGGCAGTCCTCTCACAAGATCTTTCTTGATCAGTTCATTTATCTTGTTGAAGTTTAAATGGGAGAGTTTCTTGTGCCAATTCCAGCTTTCTTCAGTTGAGGCTCTACTCACTAAACAGATTGCAGAACCATCAGAACTTGTTGAAAGCTTAGCTTCATAAATGTTACCACGCCTGAATCCCTTCAGAACAATTTTTTCTTTAGATTTACTAACTATTTCACAATGTTCTGCAAAGAAATCAACATGATAACCTCTGTCACAGATTTGACTTATACTCAGTAAGTTGTGTTTAAGTCCTGAGACCAGAGCTACATCTTTAATGATGACATTCCCAAGATTGATATTGCCATATCCCAAAGTTTTTCCAATGTTGCCATCTCCATAAGAAACACTTGGGCCAGCTTTCTCCACAAAGTCTGATAGCAGGGCCTTATTTCCAGTCATATGTCCTGAACATCCACTGTCCAGAACTAAAATATTTTTCCTGTTGCCCTGCAATCAAAAAGACCACTAATTATTAGTTTTAAGGACCCAGACTTGCTTGGATCCTTTGGCCTTTTTAGGTTTGTTAACATTTGCAGCGGATTTAGCATCAGATTTTATGTTAACAGTTTTCTTATCAGAACTTATACTACCAGACTTTGAATCAGAACTTACACTAGAAGGAACAACAGAAACTTTCTTTAAAGAAGGTTTTATTTGATAATAATCATAGTACAAACTATGATATTCCTTACAAGTATAAATGGAATGCCATAAACTACCACAATGAAAACAAGGATTTTGTGGTTTGTATCTAACAGACTGACTCTTAACTCCTGATTTTGAAGATAAGGAGTTAATATTCTTATTTTTCCTGCAAAAAGAAGCCAGATGGTTAGAACTTCCACAGTTATGACATGCTTTCCTAGGAGCATCAGGAACAGATTTATAGTTATTGCTTTTATTCACACCTTCCTTTCCATTCCTGTTTTTCCTAGGTGATTTTACCTTGTTTGCATTCTTAACATCTTTCAGCTTATGCTTAAGCTGCTTCTTCGTCATTAAGCCTATGTTAACTTCAGCTGTCTTTTCCTGTTTTAGTTTGTCAGAAGCTAATTCCTTTTTAACTTCTGATTTCTCATTTTCAGATTTTTCAGTTACAAACTTAACAGGTTTTAACTTCGGCTTTTGCTTATCAACAGGCTTAATTTCTACAGTTCCTTTTTCATTTTTATTTTCTCCATAGCCTAAGCCCTCTTTCCAGTTTCCACTGCTTAGCAAATTTTGAGTTGTTTTGCCAGAGTTAGTCCAAGTTCTGATAATCTCTCTCTCCTTTTCTAACTCAGTTTTTAGAGATTCATTCATTTTTAGCACTTCATCCCTAACATAAAAAGCATCATCTCTATCCTGCTGAGTTTGATGGAACATGACTAACTCTTTTTCTAAGAAATCATTTCTTTTCCTAAAAGCAAGATTTTCAGAAGTTAATCTTTCACATGTTAAAGTTTGATCTCTATAACTAACAAACATGGTTTTAAGATATCTTCTCAACTCATTAATATCATCAGTATGAAAAGCATAAGTAGTCTGAGGTACCTTTGTTTCAGCAGCTTCAGAACTGCTCTCAGAACTTGATTTATCAGCATTTGCCATCAATGCATAGTTCTCCTCACTTTCAGAGTCTGAGGTGTCTGTCCAGCTTTTCTGCTTTGTGACAAGAGCTTTGCCTTTGTCATTCTTGGTCTTCTTGCAATCAGGAGATATGTGGCCTTTCTCACCACAATTATAACATTTAACATTAGCGTAATCTCCTCTGTCAGACTTTCCTCCTCTTCCTTCAGATCTTCTGAAATTCTTCTTATCAGAACTTATGCCTTTCCTGGAAAACTTCTTTCCCTTCCTGAACTTCCTGTATTCAATCTTTGTGATTCCTTTCACCATAAGAGAACACAGCTTCATCATCTCCTCATCAGCATCAGTTTCAGGCAAGCTTTCAGAATCTGAGTCATCATTACTCTCAGAACTTGATGACTCAGTATCAGACTTTATGATAAGAGCTTTACCCTTGTCTTTCTTTGAGGAAGGTGGTTTGGGGGATTCCTCTTCAGCCTTGAGAGCAACAGTCCTTGACTTTCCTCCTTTCCTCTTGCTTCTTTGTTCCATCTCAAGTTCATGAGTCTTGAGCATTCCATAGATTTCATCAAGAGTTGTCTCATCAAGATTGTAGTTGTCTCTTATTGTTGTTGCCTTCAAATCCCAACATTCAGGAAGAGCTAACAGGAATTTAAGGTTTGTATCTTCAAGATCATACTCCTTATTTACCAATGACAAGTCATTCAAGAGTTTGACAAATCTATCATATACATCAGTCAATGACTCATTAGTCCTAGAGTCAAAGTGTTCATACTCTTGAGTGAGTATTGTCTTCCTGTTCTTCTTAACTGTTTCAGTTCCTTGACACCTTGTCTCCAGTGCATCCCATATCTCCTTAGCAGTCTTGCAGTTGATTACCCTGTTTGACATTACATTATCAATGGCACTATACAATAAGTGTCGTACCTTGGCATCCTTAGCAATAGATGCTATATCTTCAGCAGTGTAATCACTCTTTTCCTTTGGTACAGTCATTGCTGCTTCACCTGCAACTACAACAGCGAGCTTGGTAGGTTTGTGAGGCCCTTCCTTGATTCTATCAAGGTATTCTGGATCTGTTGCTTCCAGAAACATGGTCATCCTTACCTTCCATATGGGATATTCATATGGTCTCAATATGGGAACTCTGATAGTCTCATATCGACTCTGAGTTGATGTCTTTGATGATTCCTCAGTTTTGGTAGGCTTAGTTGGAGTTTCTGTGTCAGACATGATTGTGTTTGGATCTTTAACTGTATGTGTGTTAACAGAAGGCTCTGATACCACTTGTTAGGTCACACTTTCACTGTAGAGGGGGTGAATACAGTGTTTATTACAATCAAATCAAACTTCAAGAACTTATGTAACAGAAAACAAACTTTATTTAACCAATAAACTCTGTTACAATCTGGAACTGTTATCTCTCAGTGATGAACAAAATATCACGAGAGCTGCTAGGGTTATAGTAAATAATATTCTCGATAATGATAGCACTTATAGTGTAAACCCTATGTCTGTGTTTATATACTACACAGTTACAAGATAATCGCTAATTGATATGGAATATAATTCTGCTTCCTAAAATATATCAATCAGATATCTTCTATTCCAAGTATTTCATTCTTTATGGAATTCCTTCTTCATGCATATCTCTTCTTATGTTTATCTTGATCTTCTTAACTTTAATCAGCTACTGTCCTTATCTGATCATCCTTCAGCACTTAAGTTCCGATATCTATCTCCTGATGCTTATCTCCTGATAACATAAGTACTGATATCCCTTAAGTTCTGACTTCCAGTATAAGTACTGATCAGTTAAGTACTAATTTGTCCTGTTCAAATAAGATCTGAAATCTAAACATAAAACATATTAGCCATGACATTATCAAATATATCTAACAGTGTCCCCCCCACATCCGGAGCCCTTGGTGGATCCGCCATGTTTCTGGGAACGTAAGGTTCGTGGCGAGTATAGCGCCCCCCGTCTTCCCCTTCTGACCTGCTGTCACTTCCATCATAAGAACTTCCATCACGATTGTAAGACATCTTTTCCTCCTAAGATTGCGACCTTAATTAGCACCCCTCCTTCTAGCGCCAATTTGTTGACGGAGGAATCTGGTAACAACAAAGATTGAGGTTTCTCGCCGGAACTAAGATCTGTGACGGTGGTTCTTTACCGGAAACTTAAGCGGTGTGTGGTGGTTTATGGTTATTTTAGGCTGAGATTGATCAGAGTAAGTGGTGGCTTTCTTATCGGCTCTCAACTTCTTACTCTTTCAATGTGCCTACGTACCCTTTATATAGGGATCAAGCCTGACGTAGTTCTCGTAGAACAAGAAGTCTAATGCGTTGAGACTTCTTACTCCTAAGCCCAATAGAAGCCCATCCGATATCCATCTTCTGCTAGCTTTAGGAATGTCCAACTATGAGGCCCAACCGCAAAGGCCCAAGGCTCGTCCGCAATCGTAGGACTTCACGGATAGTGCATCTCCCTGCGCAAGGATAACACTCCGCTACAGCTATCTCCCTTGATTTACGAACGCAGGTATAGCCACGGTTCACCCCAAGTGCCAGACGCGTCCCTGTCCCCGGAATGAGGATAACCCACCAGATAGCAGGACAGGTGATCCCAAGCTCTTTGGTGCAAAGTGCAGGATGACTCCAAAGTTCTCCAACGAGGACACCCGTTGAATACAAGAACAGAGCTCCCAAAGCACACACCAAAGTTAACCCCACATCCCCAACGAGGACACCCGTTGAATACAGGAGGAGGCCTTCAATCATCAGGCATACCCCTGGAGGCCTTCTAGCTTTTCACGGACATCCCCCTCCTTGACCGTCTCAAGAAGGGAATTCTTCAAAGAGTACCTGCAACAAATACATTAGTGAAAAATAACTTCCATTGCTCCTCCCCATGCAAGCTCTGTCCTGAACTCAACATCAAAAGTATATAGACCAAACACAGGACGCGTCCTAACTAAGTGGGCGCGTCCTAACCTCCATAAATCCAACTCTGCTTTAATCATTTCTTATAACATGTAAAGTCACAGGACACGTCCTAAAATATAGGGCGCGTCCTTAACCTTATTAGACTTGCACCGTACCCTCTAAACCATCGTGCACAACATTTCACTTTCAATGACGCATCTTTGCTAAAGCAGGCGCGTCCTAAAGCACCCATCACCATAAGATTTCATCTGCCAAGCACTTTCATAAATATTGACGCGTCCATAAAGCCTGGGCGCGTCCTCCCTTGACCATGCACTCTTCTCGCCTCATAACATATCCCTTCCCAAGTAGGCGCGTCCTGTAAGCTTGGACGCGTCCTTACTTTCACAACGCAATACTGAATTTGACTGTAATTAGCCCGCATTTGACCCGAGTCAATCCAATGCCAAATTTTGGGTATAACACATCCCTATCAGTAATATGACTAATTTAAATAAAGTACATAAAATAATGTTATAATAATTAAAAATATATTTAGCTTTTTTCTTTAAAAAAAAGTGAGGTGACATCAATAAATAATATAAATCAGTATTTTATTTACTCAAAAATTAAATTTATAAAAAGAGAATTTAATAAAAAGAGAGAATATGGATTACACAATAAGAATTTTAACATGAACTCAAATGTAATGTAGCACATATGGTAAGGACATAAAATTGATAAGTAGGAGGTAAGGGGCTCAATTCCTAGTGGATACACTAATTTTACTTATTTTGAACTAAAATTGTGTAATGATGATATTTTTATAATTTTTTAATATAAAGGGGCAAAATCGTAATTTCACATCTATTAAAATGGCATCTATTAAAATGGCTCAATTTGCCCCTAGTCCTCTTTTAATATATAGAAGAGATGCAAAGAAAGATGTATTCAAAAAATTTAAATGAGGTAAAAATACAAGACAAGATTAATTGCTCATTTAAGTAACAGATGTATTCAAAAAATTTAAACGAGGTAAAAAACATAGGACAAGATTAATTGCTCATTTAAGTAACAAAAAGAAGTTGACATTAACAAGAAGAAATGCCGGAAGCTGTGATCATAATACTAATCTAAATAAGATATATTTAAATTATAACTATTAAGAATAAGAAAAAACTGAATATAAAGAAGTCGGAATACATAATTCTATAAATTTATCCAATATTTAACAAAACCTTAGGTAATGTATTATATTTTACGATTAAATGAGCATAATCATATATTTTCTTAAAACCGAAAATTGAAATGAACTACTAATACAAAAATCGTTAACTTTTTTAAAGATGTAGTTATTTAAATATAATAAACACATCATGAACTATACTACATTTCAACTACAAATAAAGGGAGGATAGCTTGGACCGAACAGTGACAACCTAATTTTTTTAAAAGTTGAATATTAAATCACTATTGGATTTTTTTCCAATTTCAAAATTTTTTAAACGTATACAAATTTAATATTGAATATTTTTACATCAATTTTTAATATATATTGTTCGTACTAAATTTACATTATGTCAAACGTGGTCATATACCCCAAAAAATGAAAAAATAAATTTTAATACTCAAATATTTTTATAATGAAATATGTCCAGAAGATCCAAAATATTAATAAAAAAATTAAACACGTTGAAAAAAGTCTTCATTAAAATGAACTAAAATCAATTAAAGGAAAAATGAAAAGAAAAGAAGAAAACATAATAAATTTAAAAATCATAAAATTATGTTATCTTTATGATCAAATATGTCAATAAAATTCGTAAATATTAAAATAAAAAATAAAACACGTTGGAAAACATAATAAATCTAAAAATCAATGTTGAAAAAAATAATATAACTGTTATAAAATTGATAGTCAAATATGGTATAAATATCGATACACAGGATGAGTATAAACCTTGGTGAAGCCAATTATTCCTAAACAATTTCCAACACGTGGAGCCGCAAATAAGTTTTCTTCTCATATTTTAGAAACTATTTATTTATCCCTATAAATAGCAATTTGGTTGTATTGACATTATGGTGCTGAAATAGAGTTTATCAATATCTATAATATATATAAGTTTGGATACTCTCAATATTTCAATCTCTCATTTTCTCTTGTTGTGTTTCATATAGCAAAACGTGATTTATATATCGTATATTGAAGATTTTATAATACGTTATCAACACGAGTTTCTGCCAGAACTTATGCAAAGATAGGATTCATTTTACTCGACAAAGAAGGAGTCTTTGCCCGAGCTTATAATTGAGAAAAAGAAAGTATAACCGGTATTTTTAGACGAAGGAGACAGATTCTCTGCCAACTAAGGCTTGGTATATATAAGAGGTACGACTTAACTTTATTCACCAATCTCTGTCAACTGAAATTTGTTCAACAAAAAAGGTAAATTTAAATTTACTCATTTAATTCTAAATATTATCGTTAATTACATATTCATTTATATTATTGTTTAAATGTTATAAAGATGGCTAAGTCGTCAAGTATAACTACCACTATAAAGATGGCTATGTCGTTAAGTAGTACCAAAAACATTTTTGGTTGGCTATGTCGTTGTAACTTCTGTATTAATTCTATCATATATGTTATTGTTTGGAAATGATTGTTTAAATATTTATGTGATGCATTACCCCATGTTTTAATATTTATTTTACATTCAGAATGACAAATCTTACAAAATTAGAGTTTGTTGCATTGAATGTGTATGGGTATAATCATTTATCTTGGTGCTCGATGTGAAATTACATCTTAGTGCTAACGAGCTAAAAGACAACATGGAATCTGGAAAAACCCCAACTTATGAACAAAAAAATTATCATTTTTCTTAGGCACCACGTCCATGAAAATTTGAAATTTGAATACCTAACTGTCAAAAACTCGCTCACCCTTTAGACCAATCTCAAAGATAGGGTTGATCACAAAAAACTTGATTATTTGCCTCATGCTCGTTATGACTGGATAAATATAAGGTTGTAATATTTTAAATCTGTTATTGGATATAATTCTTTCTTGTTCAGAATAACCTCAAACTAATCTTATGGGGTGAAAATATTATGGATGCTGATATGATTGAAAAGACCTTCTCAACCTTTCACCCCAATACTATGATTTTGACACAACAGTACAGGGAGCGTAATTTTCAGAAATATAGCAAGCTGATATCTCTCATTCTTGTTGTTAAAAAGAATAATCAGTTGTTGTTGAAAAATTATCATATACGTCCCACAAGCTCTGCCCAGTTACCTAAAGTACATAACACGTCATTCAAGAATAATAAGCATAGGAAATGGCATATAGGAGGACGAAGTTACAAACGAAACTGTGGGCGTGGAAACTTTCAAGGCCGATTTCAGAATCATTTTAACTCTGTCCATCTGAAGTGTCAATGTGATGGTTACAACAACTTTGGCTACCAGAAGTGGCAAACATGGAGTGCCAAATGAAAGGAAGGCACCACAAGAAGGAGATAATAGGCATATATGTCTCAGATGTGGGGCTCATGAGCACTGATGACGTACTTATCGCACACCTAAACATCTTGTTGACCTTTATGGGGAAAATATAAAGAATAATAGAAAAAGGGTGGAAACGAATAAACTTCTCAAGTCATAATCAGGTAAAGAACCAGACAATAAGATCTCAAATGAACTAGACAATGGTTCTAACCTTTATTATAATTTGTACGACTAGAATTTATTTGTATTTCTCTGATGTTATGCTTTAGATTTTACTTATTTTTAATATTCTACTTCTATGTACTTGTTTTATGTTCATGTGCTATCATTGAATGGGGGATTGAATATGATACCTACAATTTCTTTCGATTCATTTTAAGTTCTTCATCAAATTTACGGAATCAAAAGTGCACAAAATAATTCTAGGAATATATTATGTTAGTAATATAAACATTGAGATTGCTCCACTCTAGTCGATTAAGATTAGCTACAATAATTTCAGCAACATAACGATACAAGTACAAGATTTTTAAAATAAATTTCCTTGAATGAGCTCTCGTAAATGTTATAGTTGGTTGCTGGAGAATAAGAATTACAGAAGTGAAGGCACTTCTATTTCTTTTTGTGCAGACTTTAAATTGTTTTGGACACGTGGCTTTGTGAAAGACAACCATACATAATTTTCTTCATTTTTTCTATAAATCGACAACACAAACTCAACCTTCCTTGCCCTTCATTCCTAATCGACAATATAAATTTGGATGCACAAATTGACAATATTTATTGTGATAATCGATCGTGCATTAATCATGCAAGGGTCGATTAATGCTTCAAGTCTACACTCTTTGATTCATACAGATCGACAACATTATTTTCTACCAACCGACAATATAATGGTTGATTAGTAAGAGAGAATCATGGCTTTAGGGGTGTACAGATAATCCGCCCAACGACACCACCGCTCGCGTTGCTCGCAATCGAAACGCATTTAGCGGATAATAGCAATATGTGGATTGAATGCGGATTTGATTTTAAATAATCACAAAAATTCAACCTCGACCGCAAATCGCAATATATATATAGTGCAAGACATGCCTATAGAATAACAAGACTAAGTCAACTTGACAACCCTAAGATTCAGTTGTATTGATATTTTAAATTTGTATTATGTTTTGTATTACTTGAGTTTGTAAAATGGTTAGAAGATTAGACTGGAGTATTTTTCTGTAAATAGTTCAATCCTAAGGAATAAACTCTGGAAGAAGATCAAGTTAGATCATGCCTCAGAGAAATGATACAGAAGCTTGGAGTTGAATAAAAAATGTTCTATGAAAAATATTATAAGTCAAGATATCGACAAGTCAGATCAAACAATATAGAGAAGTCATTCGAGAGCTCCAGAATGACCTATTGAGAAGTCCAAAATGGCTTATAGAAAAGTCTCAGAGATATCGACAAGTTAAATGAATATATGAAGGTTGGAGATATCGACAAGTCATTTCTGAATGTAGAGAATTCATAGATATCGACAAGTCAAAATGAAGATGTGAAGATTGGAGATATCGACAAGTCAAATTATCATTAGAGATCTCAAAGATATCGACAAGTCAAAATGTATATAGAGATCTCTGAGATATTGACAAGTTGATTTTACATGTAGAGATCTCAGACATATCGACAAGTCATTTAGCATGCAAATATCAAGAGACCTCGACAAGTCAAATATACCTATAGAGAACTCAGAGATTTTGATAAGTCATTATACTTATCGAGATGTCATTCCTCTATAGAACAAACTGGAGATCTCGATATGCTTTTCAAATACAGAATGCAAACAAATGAAGATTTAAGATTATCAGTCAATAAACGATCTATCAACTAGATTGTAAAGTCTAAAAAGTAGCTGGGGAGAATACAAGATCAAGGGCCAAGATTAACTGGACAAAGGGTGGTCACAGACCTACAAGATTCTACACATATTTGCTAAGCCATAAAAAGAAATAGAAAAATGTTGTTTTAGAAATTGGTTTACTTCTTTTTGGTACAAGTTTTGTAAACTCGTGCTGCTAGTGTATAAAGCATGCATGGCTCCTTAGTTTACAAGTAACAAACAGATTCATATCTCTTGTATTCTCTCAATATAGAAGTTGAGTTCTTTACTTATAAAGAACCCAGGATTTGTAGCAAGACCTAACTTAAATTTTAATACAAAATTTAGTGAGTTTTGAAATATTGTGTTTGTTGTTTTATTTCTGCTAACATAATATAACTACATCTCTTATCTGCTTTGTTCACACAACCAAACAAATTCAAAAAGGCTTAAAAATATCCAGAACACATTCACCCCCTGTATTGTATTAGATATCTAACAAGTGGTATCAGAGCAAAATCTAAAAGTAAACAGATTAAGATCTTGGAAGAATGAATACACAAAAGATAAGCAGTATCAAGATACTGGCCTTTGATAAAATCAACTACACATTATGGAAGAAAAAGATGATGTTGTTTCTAACGATGGCCAACCCTATGTACATCCAGATTATGAAAAATGGACCTTTTATTACTATGAAAATGATTGAAGAATCAACAGATGGAGACATGGTCATCCCAGCTCATTATGGTCCTAAAGATCCTTCAAAATACACAGAAACTGAAAAAGAAAAGGTCTCTCTTGAAAGTGGCCTACAATTAATTCTGATTGATTCACTTGACAATGTTATATACAATAATATTGTCAACTATGACATAGCCAAGCAAATATGGGAGAAGATTGAGATATTGTGTAAAGGTATAGAGGAAGTTAGGTCAAATCAAAGGAGAATATTGGTGCCTCGGTATGAGGGTTTTATGGTAAAACCAAAGGAGAGTGTTACTGATGTGTTTGAAAGATTCAACAAGTTGATTAATGACTTATAGCTTCATGACAAGTACTATGAAGCTGAGGAGGTTAACTTGAAGTTTTTGCTCACCCTTCCTGACCATCTTGAACAGAAAATATCAGCCATAATAGAGGGAAGAGACTTGAAAAAGATAACACTGGAGGTCTTACATGAGATTTTGAAAACATACGAACTGGAAATGATTCAAAGAAAATCCTTAAGAACTGGTCAAGGATATATTGTTGATGGAATAAGTGCACTAGTTATTAATGACAACAAGTCATCTGATCATGAACTAGAGATCCAGACTCCAGTTGTCTCAAGTGTTGAGCAAAAGAATAGGGAACCAATGGAGCAAGTTATTCTGGAACTTGAAGAAGATGAGTTCTATACTTTAGATGAATTGGATGAGTTAGATCAATTGATGGCTTATCTGGCTAGGAAATTCTCTAATATTAGAGTGAAGAAGCCAAAGTTCTTCAAGAGTAAAGGACAGTCATCAAACAAAGACAACAACTGGAAAGAAAAAGCTCAGTACAACTCTGGTGGCAAAAGTGGCCACAAAACTAGATCTGTTGACAGATAAAAAATAAGGTGCTTCAATTGTGATGAATTGGGCCACTTTTCCACAAAATATAGAAAGCCAAAGAAAATGAAAAGGGATAAAGCTTATCTGGAGTTGGAGGCAAAGTCTGAAGCTCTCTTGAAGAAGCAATATGGAAAAGCTTAAATTGTAGAAGGAAAGGGTTGGGATGATACTGATGATGATGAAAATGGGAGTTGGGAAACTATGCACTCATGGCCATGGAGCAAGGAGAGTCATCCTCATCAAAAACAAAGGTACCAACTCTTACTACTATTGATTTAAATACAAGTCTACTAGCATGGTGGCAGCTACTGAGGAGGTTAGTAGGTTGTCAAAAGCTAATGAGAAGCTTGAGAGTGAAAAATGAGTTTAAACTGCTGCTTGTGGAGCTTGAGACAATCAAGCAAGAAAATGAATATCTAAAGAACAAGCTTAAGTGTATAAGTGAGATTGAAGCTCTGTTGAGGGAAAAGCTAGAGAAGAATGAGGTGAAGCTGAAGTCTTTCAAGAATGCATCTCAGTTGGTTGGACAGTGCCATGAGAAGAACAAACCATGTGCTAACATAGCCTGTTAGGTCTCACACACTGTAGAAGGGGGTTGAATACAGTGTTTATCACAATCAAATCGAATTAAAGAACTCAAGTAACAGAAAATAGATTTTATTTAACAAAATAAACTCTGTTACAATACGGAACTGTCCTCTCTCAGTGATGAACAAATTATCATGAAAGCTACTAGGGTTACAATAAATAATAACTTTGATTATGATAACACATCTAGTGTAAACCCTATGTCTGTGTTTATATACTACAAAGTTACAAGATAATCTCTAATTGATATTGAATATGATTCTGTATCCTAAAATATATCAATTAGATATCTTCTTTTCCAAGTCTTCTATCTTCCATAGAAATCTTCTCCATGCATATCTCTTCTTTATTTAGTCTTGATCTTCTTTCCTTTCAATCAACCTTTCCTTAACTGTTCGTCCTTCCGCACTTAAGTTCTGATATCCATCTTCTGATAATTATCTCCTGATAATTTAAGTACTGATATCCTTAAGTTCTGACTTCCAGTAAGTGCTGATTTCAGTAAGTACTGATATTTCCTGTTTGTTAAGATCTGAAAACTAAACATGAAACACATTAGACATGACATCTCAAATATATCTAACAATCTCCCCCAACTTGTAAATTAGCATAATATACAAGTTCAATATATATTTGATGATGTCAAAAACATTAAGTACAAATGCACATGAGAATTTGACTAAGAAACTACAACTTACAGTACTTGTAGCTTTTACCATCCTTAAAGTCTGATATCAGCTTTAGCCTGTATGTTCTTCAGAATTTAGCAGTTGCAGTCCCTGACTTGGCTTCATTATATGATCTCTTTAATATCAGGAGTTGTCCTGAGATAATTCTTCAAAAGACATCTCTCAGTATATGCAAGTTCATTCAACATCCTCCTGTTGGCTTCTTTTAGCTCAATTGTATATTCACTTGTCTGAAAGATAGCAGCTCTAAGATCATTGATCTTTGCCTTTCTTATATCCTCATTAAGTCTGATATAATAGGCTTTGTCTGATTCTATGTTGAATTCAACAGCCCTATAACCCAGAAAGGTAGTAACAATCTTTGCAGTGTTAGGCTTCATTTCAAAAAAATTTCCATCATGAGCTCTGTACTTAGGATAGTATGAGCTGTCAGACTTTATCCTGTAAAGTTTCTTCTGTCTCTCAATATTAGACCTTAAGAATTTGGCAGCATCATCTGTAGACTTGTTCTTTACTTGAAGCAAATATAGCACATGTTCCAATTCTTCATAGTACTTCAAGTTAATAGCATCCTGCCTAATCTGGAATACCCTCCCATCTGTCATGAAATATAACCTAACCTGTTCTTTCAGTGCAGAGTGGTAAACCATCTGTACAGACTCCAATTGATCTAATCTTTCAGGAGTTGTGCCTATTCTTGGTTCAGACAGAGATGTAGGATCTAGAGTTGTGTTGCTTACTCTTCTTTCATCAGCATTTCCCAAACCAGTTTTATCTCTTGCCTCCTTTCCTAGAAGCAATCTACTCTTGAAACCTCTTGATGTACTCTTCAGAGTTTGAGCAGATTGTTTAGCTTGGGTGAATCCTGGTAGAGTAGTTGAAGGTTTAACATGAGCAATTTCAGAGGTTATTCCCTTATCTTCTGATGTCAAGCTAACTTGAGCTGTGTCAGAGGTTGCTTGCTTCCTTGTAGCATCTGAATTTACTAACTCCTGACTTTGAACAACTTGAGCTCTGTCAAAGGTTGTTTGAGAATCTTTCTTGTTCTTCAAAATCATATCAGTATCTTCATTAACATCTATTTGTTCATCTATAATTGGCATGTAAACCCTTACAGGTTCATCAACTTTACCTTTGCCCTTAAACTTTGGATCATACTCCACTTGTGATTTGGCTTTAGATGCCTCATCACTTGTTTTTTCTTTAATCAGAATGCCTTTAGCCTGTGGAGGTTTCTTTGTTGTTGCAGAAACTTTAGACTTAGATTGTGACTTATCAATTGCAGCTTTCAGTCTAGCTTCTTCTTCTTCAAGCATTTCGAGATCCATCCCTGGATTTTCTTTAAGAAACAGCTTCTTTAAGATCTCTTCATCAAGATCTTTAGGATTGACTAGAACTTGTTTACCTGAGCTTGATTTCTTGCCAGCATCAGAACTTAGCCTTTGACTTGTAGTTCTGTCTTTCTGTAATGAAGAGCCTTTGCTTTTCTTTGACCTCCACCCATTTCAGAGTTTCCCTGATCTTCATTTTCATCATCTTTTTCTTTCTGTGATTTAGTAGACTTGCATTTGGACTTAATTACTTTCTCCCCCTTTTAGATATCATCAGGAAGAAGTAAGGAGACAAGTAATTCCATATAATTTTGAAGTTCATTAAGCTGAACTTGTTGAGCAGCTTGATTTTGTAAAAGATCAGAAATTTGAGCTTGTTGCTTGTCTAGAGACTTTTTAATATTTGCTAAACGGTCAAAGTTAGGCTTGAAAAACCTCTGCTTCTCTACTTTAATCTTCTCCGCATCTTCTTGCAATTTATTTCGAATTTTGTCCAGCTGGGCGTGAGTTGCTGAGTGTTGACCTTGAAGGTACCTTGTACTCAGTGCTGTAACTCTAAGATGTGTCTTGAAATCATCATTGTCAAACATCTCACCATCCTTTGTCAGATGTTCAGAAAGAACAGCTGCATTAGGGACAAATTCAACATTATTCCAGTCTTTGATCCACTCTTGCCCTCTTTTAGTCTCACTCCAAGGAACTGGAGGAGCCCTTTCTACAAACTTCTTGATAAAAGCAGCCTTAAAAGCTGGTGGTAGAGGAGCATGTCCAGATGGACCAGCTGCATCAGCATCTACATTAACATCAGCTTCATCAGAGTTTGCAGCAGGCAGTGCAACAGAAGTGGCAAAATCTTCACTATCATCATCTTTTGATAAAATGACTGTATGAGAAGCAATTGGAGATCCATCTCCAAGATCATCAGAATTTAGCACTGGAGTGGCTGGAGGAGTGTGCTGAGAAAGTTGTGTAGTTAGTGGAGCTTTCAGATACAAAACCTGAGGCACTTCCAAGTTATGAATGTCAATTTCATCACTTGGCCCCTGGTTATCAGCATGTACTGGAGATACTGGAGGTGTGGGAATATGAGTTGTTGTTGGCTCATGAAGTGGAGAGTGATGAGTTGGATGAAGGTCTGGATCAGCACTTGGAGAATTATGAGCTTCAACAGGGTCTTGTGAGATCAGAGATTCCTGACCCCCTTCCTTAGTTGCTGCTTCTATTCCTTTACCAGAATCTGCAGGCCTTTTTGCTAATGTTTTAAATCTTTTTGCTTTTGAAGAGACTGTAGGAGCTGCATCATCAGAATTAATTGTTCTAGGCCTTTTCAGGGACCTAGAACTCCCAGTCTCTGTATCTTTATGAGAAGAGACTTTCTCAGCTGCAGTAACAACAGGTTCTGTAGGTTGAACATGTGCCTCATCATCTGATTCATCTCTCAAGATGATCCTTCTTCTTTTCTGCTGTGAAACTTTCTTAGATCTTGATGCTGTTGCTCTAGCAGGAGAAGGCTGCACTGTAGTATGTGCTGATGGGTAATGATCATATTCTAATTTTGTTTTTGAGGAGGGATATGAGTAGGTGCTGATGGTTGTGGTTGAAGTTGTGGTTGTGATTGTGGTTGAGGTTGTGGTACATCAGGATAAATTATAGAGTATTTGGCAGCATCAGACTTACCAGGGCTTGTTTTACAACTAAGGGAATTCTAAGAGGTCTCAAAATTGCCTTTTTGTTATCAGCATTTAGTAAATCAGTAAAAGCCCTTTTGGCTATCTTAAAGGATTCTAACAGGTCACTGGCTAAGATAGATTCTTCTGTATAGTGACTATAAATTAATTGGCAGAATCTAGCAAATTAGACAATATTCCTATCCTCTTTCATTCTGTCACCAATAAAGCATAGCACAGTTCTAGCAAAATCAAAATGAGACTGATGGAGAAGAGCATACCCAATTTATTGAGACAAGATTGGAATGACATCAAAATTTGTACATTTGTTAGGAAATGCCTTTGTGATGCAGTCAAAGAAAAAGCTCCATTCTCGGCGCATGTGTGCATGTTTGAGTTGACCCATTTTTGCTAAACTTTCTTCATAGCCCAAATTAGCCATCATTCCCTGAAGCAGTGGTTCCTCAACAACAGCACTAAATTAAACATTTTCTGGTAAATGGAGAGCCCTGCGAACAACTGTCAGAGTAACAACATAATCCTCCTCATTTGCTATAAAAACAATACTAGGAGATCTACGCCTACCACCATCATCATAAACCCCTGTTCTCCAGAATGTCAGCACTTGTGATCCATAAAAACTTGATGGTTGAGTCAAAGCATATCCGATTTCACTATTAGCTAAGAAGTCCTGAATAAAATGAAGTTCTGACGGAGCTTCTTGCGTGGAAAGAATGGCAGCATAGTTATTAGGAACAAACTTTCCTCCATTGAAGATAATATCTTTAGGTGCCATTGAGAAATCAGTGAAAAATTTGAGTGTCTAAAAGGTGTTCGAGAAAATGTCTGTGTGATAAATCGTCAGAAAATAGTGAGAGTATAAGAGTAAAAAGAGAGAGATAGAGTATAAAAGTGAATAAAATATTTTACAATCTTTTCTCTCTTTTACTTATACATGGTAAAAGATAACCGTTGAGACGAATATGAACCGTCTTTGGACACCTGTCAGGCATGCAGCAGTAAAAACTAATTAATGGGCACGGGTATTCAGTAATCATTACTTATCACATGCAGTTTTTCAAGGAGAAAAACCGTCCCACTAACCAAGTAATCCCATTAATCAAGGAATCCCATTTAACCAATTATTCTGATAAAATAATCCCATTTAAGAATAACCAAAAATAAACCAAGCAAATAAACACTACCACGTGAGCAGCACAACTTGATTATTAGCAGAGTGTAAAGGGTCATCAGAATATGAAACGACTCAGAGACAAAATCTTGCAATAAAGTAAAATTTCATTAATATATCAAATGAATACATATCATGAAACTTAAATTACATGCAGAAAATTACAAGATTGCCCTAGTCTAGAATCCCTAACATCAACAGCCTTAGTCCTAGTCTAAAAGACTGACAAAGCTGACAATGAAGAGAAACAGGAGGATAACAATTAATTCTTCTTCCTATCTTCAATAAAAAGAATAGCAAGATGAATGATTCTCTCCTGCTGACGAAGAAAACAGAGATGAAGATCTCTTTGAACAGTCAAAAAATCATTTTTAATGATTTCTGGAAATTGAATCCAGAGATTAGAAGGAATGTTGTTGATAGGATAACGAGTTGGAACTCCATTGTTCAAAATAGTCACCTTGTCTCAGCCATAGCAGTAAAACCGCCCAAACTGAGTCATTGTTTGTGAGAAGAAAGAATTGGTTTTTACTGAAGGATTATCAGTCAATTATATAGACAAGGGAAGACCAAGAGATGCAGGAAATGTGAAACGAAAAGAAGTAAAGCCTCGTCTCCCTAGACCGATGAGTAATTATGACAGCCATTAGAAGCTTAAAACAAGAGTTAATGAGCACACGAAACAAGTAAAAATTACTGTGCATATACGAGTACCACTAACCCAAATTATCTTGATAGTTTATATCTCACCCAAACATATTCTGATTTTAAATATGACTATTTCAGATTTAACCACAAATAAGTCAAGTAAAGAATCAGGATTTAATATCAGAACTTAGACTTATATCATAACTTAACAGTCATCAGAACATGGCTCCTTAACTCGAAAAGTGAATGTTTTATTCCTGTAATTCTTCACACAAGTACTGATATGGTTTCATCAGAACTTAATCATCAGAACTTCCATCAGAACTTATCCTCAGAATTTATGCAACTGACACTTAAACTCTTCATCTAAAATAACATTTATCACCACAGTAATTTTTATCATTCATATGGAGTGTATGTGTGTGCAGTAAGCTAAATATCAGACAAAGATTAAAGTCTGATTCACTTCAGTACATCTTAGAAGTAAGGCATAACTAAGAATTTTGCTCAAAATCTGTCATTATTCTGAAGTCTACTTTAGAATGAGTTCATGCATGAGTCCACCTCAACTGTTTTGTGCTCATTTTATGCATCTTTTGAAATTCCTTTTTACAGTGGCTTCTCAGTGTAAGTGAGTCACGACTACTTATCAGAATTTATGCTATTATCAGAGTATTTTTCTAGTAATCAGAGAATATGAAAAGTCACCAAGAAAATTTTATTTTGCTTTTCTAATGCATATAACTTAATACCAGCAATGCACTTGGGTCGTCCCTTCCACATTTTTACTCTAGATCTCAAAGGAGTACCTGATTTTTATTTTCTTTTCTTTTCTTTTTCTTTTGATAAGTGAGGCTTATCAGCACTTAGTACATCCATCAGATTTACCAACATCAGAACTTAACAGATAAGAAGCAATATTCTAGTTTTTGACTTAGTAACAAGATACACAAAGTAAACTTTAACTAAGCTCAATATCAGAATTTGCTTGTGTTAAAAGATTTCCACATAAACAATTACTTCAAACATGGGATCTTAGTATATTAAAGATTACTTGGTCAGCATCTAGCACAGTTATCCTCATTGGATTGAATAGTCACAGAAACATTCATATCACTATCAGAGTTTAGAAATTCACATCAGACAACAATCAGTACTTAAGCAAATTTCAATTTAAGCACATAATACACAAAGATAGTAATATCTGTAAATACTGATCATAAAGGCTGATGGATCAGAACATAAACTAAGCAGATTTAGAGAAAGAACCTGAAACCATTCCAAGTTCATTTACCAATCTTGCAAAAGTAGCTTCACACAGTGGTTTTATGAAGATATCTGCTAGTTGTTGATCTGTTGGAACAAAATGCAATTCCACTGTACCTTCATCCACATGTTCCCTTATGAAGTGGTACATAATGCTGATGTGCTTTGTCATTGAGTGTTGAACTGGATTACCTATCATAGCAATAGCACTTTGATTATCACAGTAAGTAGGAATTTTAGAAAATTCTAACCCATAATCCAGTAACTGATTCTTCATCCAAAGAATCTGTGCACAACAGCTTCCTACAGCAATGTACTCTGCTTCTGTAGTTGATGTGGAAATTGACTTCTGTTTCTTGCTAAACCAATAAACCAATCTGCCTCCTAGAAATTGGCAGCTTCCACTTGTGTTTTTCCTGTCAATTTTGCATCCTGTAAAATCTGCATCTGAGTAACCTATTAGCTTAAAGTCTGATTCTCTAGGATACCACAATCCCAGATCAGCTGTACCCTTAAGGTACTTGAAAATTCTTTTCACAGCTGTTAAATGAGGTTCTCTTGGATCTGCTTGAAATCTTGCACAAAGACAGGTAACATACATGATATCAGGTCTACTTGCAGTTAGATAGAGTAATGAGCCAATCATACCTCTGTAATCAGTAATATCTACTGATGTGCCAGTATCCTTATCCAATTTTGTTGCTGTGGTCATGGGAGTGGATGCACTTGAACAATCTTGCATTCCAAATTTCTTCAGCAAGTTTCTGGTGTACTTAGATTGCCTTCTTCATTCTGCTTGACTTGAAGGCCCAGAAAATAGCTAAGTTCCCCCATCATACTCATTTGATATCTTGACTGCATTAGCTTGGCAAACCTTTTACAAAGTTTGTTATTTGTAGAACCAAAAATGATATCATCAACATATACCAAAAGTAAGTCCTTTCCATGGTTGAGATAAAACAATATTTTGTCAATAGTCCCTCTGTTAAATCCACTTTCCAGAAGAAACTGAGCTAGAGTCTCATACCATGCTCTTGGAGCTTGCTTAAGGCCATAAAGTGCTTTATCAAGTCTGTAGACATGATTAGGAAATTTTGAATCTACAAAACCTGGAGGTTGTTCAACATATACTTCCTCTTCCAATTCTCTATTGAGAAAAGCACTTTTCACATCCATTTGAAAGACAGTAAACTTCTTGTGAGCAGCATAAGCCAAAAATATCCTTATGGCTTCCAATCTAGCAACTGGTGCAAATGTTTCATCATAATCAATTCCCTCATGTTGAGAATATCCTTTTGCAACCAGCCTTGCTTTATTCCTTGTAATTATGCCATCACTATCAGTTTTATTTCTGAACACCCACTTTGTACCAACAACAGATATGTTCTTTTGTCTTGGCACTAAGGTCCAGACTATGTTTCTTTCAAATTCATTTAACTCTTCCTGTATTGCTTGCACCCAATCAGCATCTTGAAGAGCTTCTTCCATTTTTTTTGGTTCAGTCTGAGAGAGAAAAGAGTGATAAAGACATTCATTTGATGTAGTTGTTCTAGTTCTGACACCTGTATCGGGATTTCCAATAATTAAGTTAGGTGTATGTGCTTTACTCCACTTCCTTGCAGATGGAAGATTTTCTCTAGAACTGGATACTCCCCCATGATCCATGTTGTCTTCATCAACATTTTCTGATGCCCCCCTGAAATTATGCTCTCTAAGTTGGTTCCTTTAGAATTTGAGTTTCTTGAAATATCAGCACTTGAGTTTCCATAATTATCAGAACTTGGCCCATCAGAATTTGATGAATCGGAACTTGAAGAGCCTGTTGTAGGTTCTGATGCTTCTTGAAATATGGTTGTATCTTCAGTATGCTCCCCCTGCACAGGTACATCTTCCTTTGGCGCAGTCACCACAGTTTCAATAACATCAGAGTTTAATCCATCAGAGTTTGCAGTATCAGAATTTAGACTGTCAGGATTTACAGTATCAGAATTTAAAACTTCATTCTCAAATCTCAGCTGATCATGAACATTGAAATCTTCAAGTCCTGTAATCTTCTTATCATCAAAAGAGACATTGATAGATTCCATGACAACCCTTGTTCTTAAATTGTAGACTCTGAAGGCTTTTGTGGAAAGTGGATATCCAACAAAAATTCCTTCATCAGCTTTTAGATCAAATTTGGATAGTTGTTCAGGATGAGTCTTAAGAACAAAACACTTGCATCCAAATACATGAAAATACTTCAGATTTGGCTTCTTTTTCTTCACCATCTCATATGGTGTTTTACCATGCTTGTTAATGAGTGTTGCATTCTGAGTAAAATAAGCAGTCTGCACAGCTTCAGCCCAAAAGTAGGTTGGCAACTTTGCTTCATCAAGCATAGTTCGTGCAGCTTCAATAAGAGTTCTATTCTTTCTTTCAACAACTCCATTTTTCTGTGGAGTTCCAGGAGCAGAAAATTCATGCTTTATTCCAAGGTCTTTGCAGAACTCTTCCATGATCAAATTCTTAAACTCAGTGCCATTATCACTTCTTATGATCTTCACAGAATCTTTGACCAATTTATCCAGTTGCTTGACATGATCAATCAAAATAGATGCAGTTTCACTTTTTGTGTATAAGAAATACACCCATGTGTATCTGGTGAACTCATCCACTATGACCATAGCATATTTCTTCTTTGCAATAGACATGACATTCACTGGACCAAATAGATCAACATGTAGTAGGTGATAAGGCTCAAGAATTGAAGATTCAGTCTCGCTCTTGAATGAAGATTTTCTTTGTTTTTCCTTTTGACAGGAATCACAAAGGCCCTCAGGAGCAAATACTGATTTTGGCAAACCTCTCACAAGATCTTTCTTGACTAGTTCATTTATATTGTTGAAATTTAAATGAGAGAGTTTCTTGTGCCAATTCCAGCTTTCTTCAATTGAAACTCTACTTAACAGACATATTGTAGAACCATTAGTACTTGTTAAAAGCTTGGCTTCATAAATGTTACCATGCCTGTATCCTTTCAGAACAACTTTGCCTGTAGATTTGCTTACAACTTCACAGTGTTCTTCAAAGAAATCCACATGATAACCTCTGTCACAGATTTGACTAACACTGAGCAGATTGTGTTTAAGTCCTGAGACCAGATCTACTTTTTCAATGATGACATTCCCCATATTGATATTGACATATCCCAAAGTTTTTCCCATGTTACCATCTCCATAAGAAACACTTGGGCCAACTTTCTCCACAAAGTCTGATAGCAGGGCTTTATTTCCAGTCATATGTCCTGAACATCCACTGTCCAGAACTAGGATGTTTTTCATGTTGCCCTGCAATCACAAAGACCACTAATGATTAGTTTTAAGGACCCGGACTTGCTTGGATCATTTGGCCTTATTAAGTTTGTTAACATTTACAGCGGATTTAGCATCAGAATTTATGTTAACAGTTTTCTTATCAGTATTTACAGTATCAGACTTTGCATCAGAACTTACACTAGAAGGAATAATGCTAACTTTCTTTAAAGAAGGTTTTATTTGATAATAATCATAGTATAAACTATGATATTCCTTACAAGTATAAATGGAATGCCATAAACTACCACAATGAAAACAAGGATTTTATGGCCTATATCTAACAGACTGACTCTTAATTCCTGACTTTGAAGGTAAGGAGCTTATGTTCTTATTTTTCCTGCAAAAAGAAGCCAGATGGTTAGAAATTCCACAGTTATAATATTTATTTCTAGGAGCATTAGGAACAGGCTTATAATCATTACTTTTATTCACACCTTCCTTTCCATTCCTATTTTTCCTAGGTGGCTTTACCTTGTTTACATTCTTAACATCTTTCAGCTTATGCTTAAGCTGCTTCTTTGTCATTAAGCCTATGTTTACTGCAGTTGGCTTACCCTGTTTTGGTTTGTCAGAAGTTAGTTTCTCTTTAACTTCTGATTTATCAATATCAGACTTTACAGCTACAAACTTAACAGGATTTACCTTTGGCTTTTGTTTAACAACTATAGGCTCAATCTTTACAGTTCCCTTATCATTCTTATCATTTCCATAACCTAAGTCTTCTTTCCAGTTTCCACTACTAAGAATATCCTGAGTTGCTTTACCAGAGTTAGTCCAAGTCCTGATAATCTCTCTTTCCTTTTCTAACTCAGTTTTTAGAGATTCATTCATTTTAAGTACTTCATCCCTAACATAGAAGGCATCATCTCTATCTTTTTGAGTTTGATGGAACATGATTAACTCTTTTTCTAAATAATCATTCCTCTTTTTATAAGCAAGATTTTCAGAAGTTAATCTTTCACATTTTAAAGTTTGATCTCTATAACTAATGAACATGGTTTTAAGATATCTTTTCAACTCATTAATATCATCAGTATGAAAGGCATAAGTAGTTTGAGGTACCTTTAACTCAGCAGCATCAGAATTGCTATCAGCATTTGCCATCAAGGCATAGTTCACCTCACTTTCAGAATCTGAAGTTTATGTCCAGCTTTTCTTCTTTGTGACAAGAACCTTGCCTTTGTCACTCTTCACTTTCTTGTAATCAGGAGATATGTGGTCTTTCTCACCACAGTTGTAGCACTTGACATTTGAGTAATCTCCTCTGTCAGACTTTCCTCCTTTGCCTTCAGATTTTCTGAAACCCTTCTTATCAGAACTTGCACCTTTCCTGGAAAATTTCTTCCCCTTTCTGAATTTCCTGTATGCAATCCTTGTGATTCCTTTCACCATAAGATCACACAGCTTCAACATCTCTTCATCAGGATCCATCTCAGGTAAGCTTTCAGTTTCTGAGTCATCATCAGTATCAGAACTTGATGATTCAGTATTAGACTTTGTGATGAGAGCTTTTCCCTTGCCTTTCCTTGATGCAGCTGCTTTGGGGGATTCCTCATCAGCCTTAAGAGCAACAGTCCTTGACTTTCTTTCATTCCTCTTGCTTCTTTGTTCCATCTCAAGTTCATGAGTCTTGAGCATCCCATAAATTTTATCAAGAGTTGTTTCTTCAAGAGCATAGTTGTCTCTTATAGTGGTGGCCTTCAAATCGCAACATTCAGGAAGAGCTAACATGAATTTAAGATTTGAATCTTCAAGATCATATTCCTTGTCAACTAGTGACAAATCATTCAAAAGTTTGACAAATCTGTCATATAAACCAGTTAATGACTCATTGGGCTTTGAGTCAAAGTGTTCATAATCTTGAGTGAGTATAGTCTTCCTGTTTTTCTTAATTGAATCAGTTCCCTGGAACCTTGTCTCCAAGGCATCCCATATCTCCTTTGCAGTCTTGCAGTTAATTACCCTGTTTGACATTACATTATCAATGGCACTATGCAGCAAGTGTCGTACCTTAGCATCCTTAGCAATTTATGAGATATCTTCAGCAGTGTAATCACTCTTCTCCTTTAGTACAGACTTTATTGGTTCACCTGCAACTACAACAGAGAGTTTGGTTGGCTTGTGTGGTCCTTCATTGATTCTGTCAAGGTATTCTGGATCAGTAGCTTCCAGAAACATAGACATCCTCACCTTCCATATGGGATATTCAGATGGTTTCAGTATGGGAACTCTAATAGTCTCATATCGACTATGGATTTGAGTCTTTGGAGGTTCTTCAGTTTTGGTGGGCTTGGTTGGAGTTTGTTCTTCTTCAGACATGATTGTTTTCGGATCTTAAACTGTTTGTGTGTTAACAGATCTGCTCTGATACCACTTGTTAGATCTCACACACTATAGAAGGGGGTTGAATACAGTGTTTATCACAATAAAATCGAATTAAAGAACTCAAGTAACAGAAAACAGATTTTATTCAACAAAATAAACTCTGTTACAATATGGAACGATCCTCTCTCAGTGATGAACAAATTATCACGAGAGCTGCTAGGGTTACAATAAATAATAACTTCGATTATGATAACACATTTAGTGTAAACCCTATGTCTGTGTTTATATACTACAAAGTTACAAGATAATCTCTAATTGATATTGAATATGATTCTGTATCCTAAAATATATCAATTAGATATCTTCTTTTCCAAGTCTTCTATCTTCCATATAAATCTTCTCCATGCATATCTCTTCTTTATTTAGTCTTGATCTTCTTTCCTTTCAATCAGCCTTTCCTTAATTGTTTGTCCTTCTGCACATTAGACATGACATCTCAAATATATCTAACATAGCCATTGGTTTGGACTATGATGCCTTGAACATCAACAATAATAATGAAGGTCACAAGGGAAAAGCAACTATAAATGAAGATGTCCCATCTATGCTGAGAAAAGTTGATTCACCCTTGTTCAAGGCATGTGAAGTCAATTTCAGTGAAGAGGAGTGTGTCATCAAACAAGAACTTGTAGATGAAGATAATGAAATGAAAAATGAAGAAACCACCCTTGGTACTGAAAGAAAGAAGAAATACATAGTTGACCAAGTCCCTAAGACACCTGTCAAGGAAGTCAAGGGTGAGAATGCAGGAAGGAAGAAAAAGAACAGGAATGGCAAGATAGGAGTAAACAAGAGCAACAAATTTGCATTTGTTACAGATGCCCCTAGAAAGAAATATAAAAAATGTGGCTCAATAAATCATCTAACTCACCTTTGTAAAAAGGATGTTAGCAAGCCAAAAGTGGGAGCATGCAAGTACAATGAAGCAAATGCAAAAGACCTTTACTCCTTTTGCAACAAATTTGACTGCATACCTTGCAACATGAAAATGATGACAAGTTGTCATAAACTGAGAGTAAATTTGAAATATGTTAATTTTGGATCTACAGAAAAAAAAAGGAAAATGCAAAACAATTTGTTCACACTGCTCTTTCTGAATTAACACATTATAATTCTGCAAATTTTGTTAGCAAGAAGAAAATACCCAACAGTGCTTGGGTTGCTAAACATACTTAATCCTCATTATCTGCAGGGCAAGGTGAAGAAGGTCATATGGATCATAGACAGTGGATGTTCAAGACATATGATAGGTGATAAGACCCTGCTATCACAGTTTGAGGAAATGGTTGGCCCATTAGTGACCTTTGGAAACAACGGCAAAGGATTCACAATGGGATATGGCAATTTAGTATATGGAAATATTTTCATTGAAGATGTAGCACTGGTAGTTGGTCTTGAGGTGAATCTCCTGAGTGTCAGTCAATTCACAAATAAAGGATTCAATGTTTCATTTGACAAAGGAGAATGCTCAATTATCAGCAAAAAGACCGGTGAAGTTGCTTTAAAAGTAGCAAGAAAGGGAAGCTTGTTTATTGCAGATTTATACTCAGCAAATAAGGATGAAATATGCTGCTTCTACACTAAGGCATCTGTTGAGCAAAGCAAGCTATGGCACACAAATCCCTCTCACCTGAATTATAAAGCAATCAATACTCTGGTCAAAAAGGAGTTAGTGAAAGACATACCAAACTTGGAGTTTGCTCAACATGAAGTTTGCAAGGTTTATCAAAAAGGAAAAATGAAGAGATCAAGTCAAAAAATCAAAACTGTAAATTCCATAAGTTCATCACTGCAACTTATTCACATGGATCTCTGTGGACAAGTTAATGTCTTATCAATTTCAAGAAAGAAGTATGCATTTGTGATGGTGGATGACTACTCAAAGTACACATAGGTCGAGTTTATGCATTCTAATGATGAGACTCCACACATCATTATTGAACACATCAAGAAGATTGCGAAGTAGACTGAAGTTCAGTATTGTGCGAAGAGACTAAGGAGTGACAATGGCACATAATTCAGGAATGCAATCTTGAATGAATTTTGCAAGGAAAAAGGTATTGTGCAAGAGTTCTTAGCTGCAAGAACACCTCAGCAAAATGGATAAAGCTTTACACGAAACGAGCCGAGCTGAGTTTTGATCGAACCGAGCCGAGCTTTAATTTGTTTCCTGACGAACCGAGCCGAGCAGAGCTTTCTTAACGAACAGAAAACCGTGTTCAAGCTCGTTAACGAATGAGCCGAACACGAGCTTTTATCAAACAAAATAGAGCCGAGTCAAATAGAGCCGAACAGGAGGCGAACATGAGCTTTTTCCATCAAAATGAGCCGAGCCGAGCCGAAGTAAAAAATTCTGGTCAAAACACCGGTTGACTGTTAAAATAACAAACCAAATAATTTTATTTTTTTCTAAAATTTTTGTCATATCACTAAAATATATATATCTTAACATCCGTACGGTTGGATCATTCATAAATATTTTTAAAAAATTGAAATATCAATTTGAGACTAAACACTAGTTACAAATACTGTTCAAACCATTTGTTGATTGTCAAAATAACAACCAAAATAAGTTTATTTTTTTCTAAATTTTTTGTCATATCACTAAAATATATAGATTTAAACATATGTACGGTTGGATGATTTATAAATATTTTAAAAAAATTTGAAACATTAATACGAGACTAAACATTAGTTACAAGTATATGTCAAAATACCGGTTGACTGTTAAAATAACAAACCAAATACTTTTATTTTTTTCTAAAATTTTTGTCATATCACTAAAATATATAGATCTTAACATCCGTATGGTTGGATCATCCATAAATATTTTTTAAAAAATTGAAACATTAATATGAGACTAAACATTAGTTGCAAGTACTGTTCAACCCATTGGTTGATTATCAAAATAACAAATAAAATAAATTTATTTTTTTCTAAAACTTTTATCATATTAATAAAATATATAGATCTTAATATTTGTATGGTTGGATCATATATAAATATTTTTTTAAAAAAATGAAACATTAATACGAGACAAAATACTAGTTACAAGTACAAGTCAAAACACTGGTTGACTGTTAAAATAACAAACCAAATACTTTATTTTTTTTCTAAAAATTTTGTCATATCACTAAAATATATAGATCTTAACATATGTACAGTTGGATCATTCATAAATATTTTTTAAAATATTGAAACATTAATATGAGACTAAACACTAGTTAGAAGTACTGTTCAAAACATCAATTTATTGACAAAATAACAAACAAAATTAAATTTATTTTTTTTCTAAAACTTTTATCATATCACTAAAATATATAGATCTTAACATCCGTACAGTTGGATTATTTATAAATATTTTTAAAAAAATTGAAACAGTAATACGAGACTAAACACTAGTTACAAGTATAGATCAAAACACCGGTTGACTGTTAAAATAACAAACCAAATACTTTTATTTTTTTCTAAATTTTTTGTCATATCACTAAAATATATAGATCTTAACATCCGTGTGGTTGGATCATTCATAAATATTTTTAAAAAAATTGAAACATTAATATGAGACTATACACTAGTAACAAGTACTGTTCAAACCATTGGTTGATTGTCAAAATAACAAACAAAATAAATTTATTTTTTTCTAAAACTTTTATCATATCACTAAAATATATAGATCTTAACATCTGTATGGTTGGATCATTTATAAATAATTTTTAAAAAAAGGAAACATTACTACGAGACTAATCACTAGTTACAAGTATAGGTCAAAATACCGGTTGACTATTAAAATAACAAACCAAATACTTTTATTTTTTTCTATTTTTTTTGTCAATCACTAAAATATATAAATCTTAACATCTGTGCGGTTGGATCATTCATAAATATTTAAAAAAAATTAAAACATTAATATGAGACTAAACATTAGTTACAAGTACTATTCAAACCACTGTTTGATTGTCAAAATAACAAACAAATTAAATTTCTTTTTTTCTTCTAAAACTTTTATCATATCACTAAAATATATAGATTTTAACATCTGTACGGTTGGATCATTCATAAATATTTTTTAAAAAAATAAAACATTAATATGAGACTAAACACTAGTTACAAGTATTGTTCAAACCGTTGGTTGATATTTAAAATAACAAACAAAATAATTTTTTCCCCATAAATATTTTGTATTATCACTAAAATATATAGATCTTGAAATCTGCATGGTTGGATCGTTCATAACTATTTTTTAAAAAAATCGAAACATCAATATGGGACTAAATAAATGTACAGGTCAAACTACCGGTTAACTGTTAAAATAGCAAACTGAATATATTTATTTTTTCTAATTTTTTTATTATATCACTTAAATATATAGATCTTGACATCCGTACGGTTGGATCATTTATAAATAATTTTAAGAAAATCGCAACACCAATTAGGCAATAAATACTAAATACAAGTAGTAGTCAAAGTACTTGTTAATTATTAAAATATCAAATTAAAAATTTATTTTTAATATCTGATTTTTATTACTAAAATATATATTCTGAAATTCATATGATTTAATAATTTAAAAATATTTATAAAAAATCTGAATAAAATTCATAATAATCAAATATATAAAAATTAATATATATATATATTAATTTTTTTTTAGTCGAGCCGAGTCGAGCAGAGAAGAGCTCGAGTCGAGCTCGAGCCGAACATGCCAAAAGCTCGGCTCGAGCTCGTTTTCTTAACGAACATATTTTTGTGTTCGATGTAACACCCCCAGATCCGGGGTCGGGGATCCGGGTCGTCACGGTCTTTCTTTCCACAATATCACTTAACTTAATTAATAATAAATAACCTCATGCTGTGACCCCACACTAACACACACCACAACACGTTATAGTCTCAGAGATGAAATTTAAATAAGTACAAGTCCTTGAATCCACAATTTAAAAGTTATTACAACCCAAAATGATTACTTGATAAGTTTACAGTTAATTGCCATTATCTGCCACAAGTTATAATTATATGTTAGGTCACACACACACACTGTAGAGGGGGTGAATACAGTGTATAGTACACTCAAATCGAACTTTAAGAACTTAAGTAACAGAAAACAAACTTTATTGAAACAATAAACTCTGTTACAATATGGAACTGTTACCTCTCAGTGATGAACAAATATCACGAGAGCTGCAAGGGTTACAATGAATAATCTTTTCTAATAATGATAACACTTATAGTGTAAACCCTATGTCTGTGTTTATATACTACACAGTTACAAGATAATCGCTAATTGATATGGAATATAATTCTGCTTTCTAAAATATATCAATCAGATATCTTTTCTTCCAAGTATTCCATTCTTCACGGAATTCCTTCTTCATGCATATCTCTTCTTATGTTTATCTCGATCTTCTTTCCTTTAATCAGCTACTGTCCTTATCTGATTGTCATTCAGCACTTAAGTTCTGATATCTATCTTCTGATGATTATCTCCTGATAATATAAGTACTGATATCCTTAAGTCCTGACTTCCAGTATAAGTACTGATCAACAGTTAAGTACTGATTTATCCTGTTCACGTAAGATTCTGAAAGCTAAACATAAAACATATTAGCCATGACATTATCAAATATATCTAACAATCTCCCCCAACTTGTAAATTAACAAAATATACAAGTTTAACAGATATTTGATGATGTCAAAAACATTAAGTACAAATGCATGAGAAATAGACTAGATAACTACAACTTACAGTCCTTAAAGTTTTTACCAATTTCAACTTCTGATAACAACTTCAATCTGTATAAATATCAGAATTTAAGCAGTTGTAGATCTTCGACTTGGCTTCTTCATTTTCTGATCTCTCTGATGTCAGGAGTTGTTCTGAGATAGTTCTTCAACAAACATTTCTCAGCATATCTTAGTTCATCAATCATTCTCCTTTTAACATCTTTAAGCTCTGCAGTATCTTCACCAGTTTGAAAGATTGCAGCTCTGAGATCATTAATCTTTGCTTTTCTCAACTCCTGATCTAGTCTTATGACATAAGCTTTGTCAGACTCAAGATTGAATTCAAGTCCCTTAATACCAAGATACGTTCTGATCTGTGCAGTATTAGGCTTCATATCAACAATATCACCATTGTGATCTCTGTACTTTGGAACATATATGTTGTCAGACTTAACAGAATAAAGCCTTTTCTGTCTCTGAATCTGTTCTTTTAAGTAGTTTGCAGCAGTCTCTGTTATTCTGTCATCCACTTGAAGTAAGAAAAGTACATGCTCCAATTCTTCAAAATACTTCAAAGGAATGGCATTTTGTCTTATATGATAAACCCTACCATCTCTCATGAAATAGAACATGATGTATTCTTTCAAGTAGGTATGGTAAACCATCTGTACAGATTCCAGTTGATTCAATCTCTCAGGAGTTGCTCCAATACCTGGTTCACTCAAGGAAGTTGGATCATTGGTAGTGTTGTGTACTCTTCTTTCATCAGCACTTCCCAATCCAGTTTTATCTCTAGCTTCCTTTCCAGTAACTACTCTTGCTTCAAAACCACTTGCAGTAGTCTTCAAAGATTGAGTCTATTTTGCTTTAGTGAATCCTGGTAGGAGTGTCTTTGATCTATTTTCTGATATCAAGTTAACTTGAGCTCTGTCAGAGGTTACTTGCTTCTTCTGAATATCAGAACTTACAATTTCTTGACTCTGAACAACTTGAGCCATGTCAGAGGTTGTTTTAAGAACTTTTCTTGAAGTCAGAGCAAGATCATCTTTTTCATCAGCAATTTCTTCTTCCTCATGAGGTACATAACCCTTGATAGGTTCACCAACCTTTTCTTTACCCTTGGATCTTGGATCTATCTGTGGTTGTGATCTAGCCAATGTTGCTTCAGTATGTGTCCTTTCTTTGATCACAATGCCTTTAAGTTTTGGAAGTGACTTTTTACCAGAAGCTTCAGATTTAGATGTGACTTTCTCTGATTTAAGTCTGGCTTCTTCTTCCTTTAAACTTTCCAAGTCCATTCCTGGATTTTCTTGAAGAAATAACTGTCTTGACATTTCCTCATCAAGATCTAGAAGTTCATCAGAACTTATCCTTTTACCAGCAGCAGAACTTATTCTTTTCCCAGTATCAGAACTTGTTCTGTGACTAGCTTGTCTTGATGTAAACCTTCTACCTTGACTATGACCGCTACCCATTCCAGAGTTTCCTTGGTCATCTTTTCCATCATCCTTTCCTTGCAGTGTCTTGTTGGTTTTGCATTTGGACTTAATTACCTTCTCCCCCTTTTTGGCATCAGCAGGTAGTAAAAGAGAGATAAGTAGTTCCACTGAGGTCTGGATTTCAGTAAGTTGCGATTGCTGAGAAGCTTGATTTTTCAGAATTTGATCAATCTGAGCTTGTTGTGTCTCTTGAGTTTTCTCAATATAAGCAATCTTGTCAATGGTAGGTTAAAAGAACTTTTTCTTATCAATTTTCCAAACTTGTTCCTGTTTGATAAAGTTCTCCTGAATCTTGTGTAGCTCTGCATGAGTAATTGAATGAAGACCTTGTAGATGTTTAGTACTCAATGCAGTGACTCTAAGCTGGGTTTTAAAATCATCAGAATTTAACATTTCATCAGCTTTAGTCAAGTGCTCAGCAAGATGTAAAGCATTTGGAACACATGAAACGGAGTTCCATTCCTTAGTCCACTCCTGACCTGCAGGAGTTTCACTCCAAGGCACTGGTGCATCCCTGATAACAAACTCCTTTACCAGTTCAGACTTAGGAAGAGTCGGTGGAGGAGTATGTCCTGAAGGACCTGCTTCATCAGCATCTACAGTTGGAGCAGCTTTACCAGTATCTCCAACATTTGCAGCATCAGAACTTAAAGAATCAGTATCTTCTGATAAGACAACAGTGTGAGTAGCAATGGAGGCTTCAGCATCCTCTAATTGCTGATCTGATACTAAGTTCTGATCAACAGCCATATCCTGATGTTCACCTAAAATCTGATCATCAGCATCTTGATGTAGAGAAGGTGTTGTTGATAACTCTGGAGTTTGAACAGCAGCAGTAACAGGTGTTGTGGAAGGATTATTTGCTGTTGGAGCTTCTAAGAAAAGTATTTCAGGCACAACCAGGTTCTGAATATCAATTTCAGAACTTGTGCCTGGATCAACAAGAGACACAGATGGTGAATTAGCCTTGTCAGATACAGCTTCCTGAGATGGAGTTGATGGAGAAGAAGTGACTGGAGCAAATTCCTTGTCTTGTGAGACCAGAGATTCCTGATCCCCTTCCTTAGCTGCTTCCTCCTCATCATATGAAACTGGCCTTTGTGCCCTCTGTTTCTTGTACTTCCTTGTTGATTTGGATTCCTTGGGAGTTTCAGGAACTACCATTCGTCTAAGCCTCTTGAGAAGCCTAGAACTCCCAATTTCAGAATCCTTCTGAGAAGTTGCTTTCTCAGCTTCATTTACCACAGGTTCTGAAGAAGGAATCTGATCCTCAGAATCTGATTCATCTCTCAAAGTAATTCTCCTCCTCTTTTGAGGTGTTTGAGGAACAGTCTTTGTTCTCTTTGGCTTAGAGGATGTAGGCTTCACAGTAGGTACTGAAGAAGAAGGTTGAGCAGTCTGTGAAGTGGAGAGATAGGATTTGAGATAAGTTCTGAGGGTAGGTTGAGCAGAATGAGATGTAGGTACTGAGGTTGATGGATTTTGGGTGTTTGGAGTTGATTGGACATCAGAATAAACAGATCTATAAGTATCAGGATCAGCATTTACCAGGATCCGTTTTACAGACTTAGGAATCTGTAATGGTCTAACCACTTTTTTCTTAGTATCAGCATTTACCAGGTCATTAAAGTATCGTTTTGCAACCTTAAAAGGTGGGGTTTGAGTGCTGACTAAATGAGGTTCATCAGTACAGTAAGTGTAAATAAGTTGACAGAATCTAGCAAAATAAACAACATCTCGATCCTCTGTCATCCTATCCCCAATAAAACCAATTATTCCAGTTGCAAAATCAAAATGAGTTTGATGAATAATAGCATACCCTATGTGCTGACTCAGAATTGGGATAGCATCAAAATTTGAACATTTGTTCCCAAAAGCTTTGGTGATGCAATCAAAGAAGAAACTCCATTCTCTTCTGATATTAGCCCGTTTCAACTGTCCAAGTTTCGTCAGACTCTTTTCATATCCCAATTCAGCCATTAACTCCCGAAGGGCTGAGTCCTCTGGAATTGAGAAAGTACAATCTTCTGGAAGATGTAAAGCCCTGCGTACTGTACCAGGAGTGACTACAAAGGATGAATCACCCACTTGGAAGATAATACTGGGAGTTCCACGTTTACCACCATCATCAAAAACTCCAGTCCTCCAGAACCTCAGAACTTGTTGACTTGAAAATAATTCAGGCTGAGTTAAGGCGTACCCAACCTCACTATGTGCAAGAAGATCTTGCACAAAGTGCAATTCAGATGGAGCTTCAGCATGATCAAGAATTGCAGCATAGTTGTTTGGAACAAACTTTGCTCCATCAATGATTAAATCCTTTGGTGCCATGTGAAAAATATTGAGATTCAAGTATGCCTGTTAGGTGTTTGAGATAATGTCTGTATGAAAAACCAACGTGAGAAAGAAGGAGAAAGAGAGTAAAAGTAAGGAGAGATATAAAGTATAAAGAAAATAAAAGATTAAAGAAATCTTCTCTCTGTTGTACTTATACTCTGAAAAAAAATGTTACCGTTGGACACCTGTCAGACATGCAGTAATAACGGTCAGTTACTGGGCTCGAGAAAATAGGAATCATTACTTACCCAGTTGCCTTGTTTCAAGGAAAAACCGTTCCATTAATCAAGAGAAACAGTTTTAATTCAAAATTGAAACCATTAGTACCTGATTGAATTATTTTTCACTGTATCATTGATATTCTGAAAATACATCACATGAAAATGACCAAGATAAATTAAAGGAGTAAGTGCTGAAAATGAATCAGAATTTAATATGAAACACAATATATATGGTCATCAGAACATCAATCAGGATTTATCAACACAAGATGAAATAACTCAGAGACAAAATCTTGAAGTAAAAACAACTTTCATTAATATATCAAGACAATACATTTATGAAATGGAAATTACATCAATATTTATATAAGATTTTCCCTAAGCTCCTAATCCTAACATCAACAGCTTTAGTCCTAGCTAAGAAGCTTGACAAAGCTGAGGATGAAGAAGAACAGGAAGAAGACAAGATTAAGTCATCTTCCTCTTCCTATCTTCGACGAACAAGATGGTGAGTCGTATGATTCGCTCTTGCTGACGGATTGCTTCCCGCCTTTCCTCCTCCAATCGCTCCAGATGGCGATGGTAATCCATATAGAAGAATAGAAGGTGAGTCAGCACCTCCTGTGGGACAAAATCCCAGATCTCCTCAGGAATGGCTGTTACATGCCACTCCTGCTGCCATCTCCATAAGAAACACTTGGGCCAGCTTTCTCCACAAAGTCTGATAGCAGGGCCTTATTTCCAGTCATATGTCCTGAACATCCACTGTCCAGAACTAGAATATTTTTCCTGTTGCCCTGCAATCACAAAGACCACTAATTATTAGTTTTAAGGACCCAGACTTGCTTGGATCCTTTGGCCTTATTAAGTTTGTTAACATTTGCAGCGGATTTAGCATCAGAGTTTATGTTAACATTTTTCTTATCAGAACTTACACTATCAGACTTTGAATCAGAATTTACACTAGAAGGAACAATGGAAACTTTCTTCAAAGAAGGTTTTATTTGATAATAATCATAGTACAAACTATGATATTCCTTACAAGTATAAATGGAATGTCATAAACTACCACAATGAAAACAAGGATTTTGTGGTTTGTATCTAACAGACTGACTCTTAACTCCTGATTTTGAAGGTAAGGAGTTAATATTTTTATTCTTCCTGCAAAAAGAAGCCAGATGGTTAGAAATTCCACAGTTATGACATGTTTTCCTAGGAGCATCAGGAACAGGTTTATAATCATTGCTTTTATTCACACCTTCCTTTCCATTCCTATTTTTCCTAGGTGATTTTACCTTGTTTGCATTCTTGACATCTTTCAGCTTATGCTTAAGCTGCTTCTTTGTCATTAAGCCTATGTTCACTTCAGCTTTCTTTTCCTGTTTTAGTTTATCAGAAGTTAATTCCTCTTTAACTTCTGATTTCTCATTTTCAGACTTTACAGTTACAAACTTAACAGGTTTAAACTTTGGATTTTGCTTAACAACAGGCTTAATTTCTTCAGTTCCTTTATCATTCTTATCTTTTCCATAACCTAAGCCCTCTTTCCAGTTTCCACTACTTAGCAAATTTTGAGTTGTTTTGCCAGAGTTAGTCCAAGTCCTGATAATCTCTCTTTCCTTTTCTAACTCAGTTTTTAGAGATTCATTTAATTTTAGCACTTCATTCCTAACATAAAAAGCATCATCTCTATCCTTCTGAGTTTGATGGAACATGATTAACTCTTTTTCTAAGAAATCATTCCTTTTCTTAAATGCAAGATTTTCAGAAGTTAATCTTTCACATGTTAAAGTTTGGTCTCTATAGCTAACAAACATGGTTTTAAGATATCTTCTCAACTCATTAATATCATCAGTATGAAAAGCATAAGTAGTCTGAGGTACCTTTGTTTCAGCAGCTTCAGAACTGCTCTCAGCACTTTCTTTATCAGCATTTGCCATCAATGCATAGTTCTCCTCACTTTCAGAGTCTGAGGTGTCTGTCCAGCTTTTCTGCTTTGTGACAAGAGCCTTGCCTCTGTCACCCTTTACCTTCTTGCAGTCAGGAGATATGTGGCCTTTCTCACCACAGTTATAGCATTTAACATTGGTGTAATCTCCTCTGTCAGACTTTCCTCCTCTGCCTTCAGATCTTCTAAAATTCTTCTTATCAGAACTTATGCTTTTCCTGGAAAACTTCTTTCCCTTCCTGAACTTCCTGTATGCAATCTTTGTGATTCCTTTCACCATAAGAGCACACAGCTTCATCATCTCCTCATCAGCATCAGTCTCAGGCAAGCTTTCAGAATCTGAGTCATCATCACTCTCACAACTTGATGACTCAGTATCAGACTTTATGAAAAGAGCTTTACCCTTGTCTTTCTTTGAGGAAGCTGCTTTGGGGAATTCTTCTTCAGCCTTAAGAGCAACTGTCCTTGACTTTCCTCCTTTCCTCTTGCTTCTTTGTTCCATCTCCAGCTCATGAGTCTTGAGCATTTCATAGATTTCGTCAAGAGTTGTTTTATCAAGATTGTAGTTGTCTCTTATTGTCGTTGCCTTCAAATCCCAGCATTCAGGAAGAGCTAACAGGAACTTAAGGTTTGAATCTTCAAGATCATACTCTTTATCAACCAATGACAAATCATTCAAAAGTTTGACAAATCTATCATATAAATCATTCAATGACTCATTAGTCTTTGAGTCAAAGTGTTCATACTCTTGAGTGAGTATTGTCTTCCTGTTCTTCTTAATTATGTCAGTTCCCTGACACCTTGTTTTCAGAGCATCCCATATCTCCTTAGCAGTCTTGCAGTTGATTACCCTGTTTGACATTACATTATCAATGGCACTATGCAGTAAGTGTCGTACCTTAGCATCCTTAGCAATTGATGCTATGTCCTCAGCAGTATAATCACTCTTCTCCTTTGGTACGGTCTTTGCTGCTTCACCTGCAACTGCAACAGCGAGTTTGGTTGGTTTGTGAGGACCTTCCTTGATTCTATCCAGGTATTCTGGATCTGTTGCTTCCAGGAACATGGTCATCCTTACCTTCCATATGGGATATTCAGATGGTCTCAGTATGGGGACTCTGATGGTCTCATACCGACTCTGAATTTGTGTCTTTGGTGGTTCCTCAGTTGTGGTAGGCTTAGTTGGAGTTTCTGTGTCCGACATGATTGTGTTTGGATCTTTAACTGTATGTAAGTTAACAGATAGGCTCTGATACCAATTGTTAGGTCACACACACACACTGTAGAGGGGGTGAATACAGTGTATAGTACACTCAAATCGAACTTTAAGAACTTAAGTAACAGAAAAACAAACTTTATTGAAACAATAAACTCTGTTACAGTATGGAACTGTTATCTCTCAGTGATGAATAAATATCACGAGAGCTGCTAGGGTTACAATGAATAATCTTTTCTAATAATGATAACACCTATAGTGTAAACCCTATGTCTGTGTTTATATACTACACAGTAACAAGATAATCGCTAATTGATATGTAATATAATTCTGCTTCCTAAAATATATCAATCAGATATCTTTTCTTCCAAGTATTCCATTCTTCACGGAATTCCTTCTTCATGCATATCTCTTCTTATGTTTATCTCGATCTTCTTTCCTTTAATCAGCTACTATCCTTATCTGATTGTCCTTCAGCACTTAAGTTCTGATATCTATCTTCTGATGATTATCTCCTGATAATATAAGTACTGATATCCTTAAGTCCTGACTTCCAGTATAAGTACTGATCAACAGTTAAGTACTGATTTATCCTGTTCACGTAAGATCTGAAAGCTAAACATAAAACATATTAGCCATGACATTATCAAATATATCTAACAGGATTAATGCTATTCTTTCTTAGCATTAAGTTTCGGGAAACTACAGTGTTTATAAATGAATTCGAAGTTCAGATTGTTGCTGCAGCATTAGTTGCTCAGTGATAATTAGAATCTTGAATGAATTGGGATCTTCTTAATTATTCAACCCGTCCTTATCAGGCTGGTTTAGCAGGCTAAGTCTATGGAAACTTAGTCGATAATGATAGATACTGAATAGTTAGGAATTTCTTGAACGTTGTTTTATGGATAGTTGATGCATTCGTTGCTTAGATATGAAAGTGTTACCAGAAGCTATTTTGAAAACACATAATACTGAAGCTCTTACAAAAATGTCATTATTTCCTATGTGATTTATAGCAATGCAAATCAAATTGATTTTTAAGTTGTTGAAGTATATCCTCTAAATGATTTCGTATTTCGCTCTTCAAAATATTTCAGGAATTGCTTTTACTTTAATGATACTTGCTGAGCATTTCTTTCGCTCATACTTGCCTGTTTTCAAATTTAACCTCCAGTGAGGATTAGTTTCGCTGTTTAGCTGCGTAATTCGAGGAAGCAAAGAAGAAGCTCTCGGAAGGTGGTTGGTCCAGGGTTTGTGGACTAGTGTAAGTTTTATTGTATAAAGTTGTTTATATTATATTATATAATAATTGTGTATTTTATAGTTGGGCCTAGTATACTTCTTTTCGAAGTTATACTAGCGGGTTAAGTTTTGAGATTGAGAATTGTTGTAAAGAAATGTAAAAGAAAGTGAAAAATTTATTGATGGAATTTGGAATTCTTGTTTCTAGAACTGTAACCTTAAAAGATCTTGGATTAGTTGGGGTCATTTATGCTAAATATCTTCCGCTGGCATTTATTTATTGATTAAACAGGTTAATTTGGATTGAGATTTTATAGTGACGACCAAATCCTCTGACCCCGGATTTGGGGGTGTTACAGGTTGGTATCAGAGTTGAGGTTATAGTAAACTAGAAACGAGAGTGTGTAGGAGTGTGTATAGCTATGTGAGGACGCTTGAGCTCATATCGAGTTCCTGTTGGACTATTGGATATAGTACCAACGAATAAGTTAAGATAGGCGCATTCGTTTGAGATGGTTGTGTTGAGATGGACAAAACTCTTGGCAGTTGCAAACTTCTATTGTGGAATCTTTCGAGGCTACTACGTTTTGACGACGATGAAGATTATCGATGTCCTTGGAACATGAAGAAGCGTCTAGAATCAGATGGCGAGTCAACTGGAGAGTTCAAATTGAAGATAAATATTAAGACTTTGGCAATACCTTTTCTTTCTATAATTTCTTTTGGCCTCTCTCAAAAGAAGTAATTGTTAGAGGATATATTCCCTAACACTCATTTTCAATCATAACTGTGTTTTAAATGTGCCAGAGGCTGTCATGAAGCCTATTTTTCAGGTTTTGATAGCTCTGTTAAGTTATGATAATTTAATTCCACTTTTCTTATTTGGTGGATAGTTTCTTGATGATGTGACACCATTTGCTCATTTGGTGACATAATTTTGTTATCTGGATTTCATTTCCTTCAGAAATATCAGCTTTGAAATCTTTTCAGTTTTATTCATTTGATTTTCGATCCCTTTGATATTCTTTTATTCTGACTGAGATGAACAACCCTAACTATAGGGGACACAAGGTATACATGTCTGTGTGATAGGAGTTGGATGGGACACCATCACTTGTGTGTATTGTGAATACATGAAGGTTAACAACCTTTAGTAGTGTCTTAATTTGGACACGCAATACAAAGTTTATTTGATCATATTGATCTCTCAGTTATTCTTTCATTTCAACAACACTTTCTCATAAATTCAGACTTTGGTACCCACAATGGTGAGACATCTGTTATGATATCGAATTCTTTTCTTTTTGAAATTCCATGCTTTTATCATCTCAAACATTCGAAGGTATGCCAATTAAGTTAAGCCGAGTTTTCCTGGTCAAGTCAAAGCAGGGTTATGTGATGGGATTATCAAGAGCAACAGTAGATTGCAATGCGATTAAAATATCAGGGGTGTATAGCGAAGTCAATCTGTTTCTTTATTTCTCTATCTTTCTTTTCTTCTCTCTATCCTTCTTTCTATTCTTCTTTCTCGCGATCAGTAAAAAGTGATTCTATTGAAGAATTGGTCAAAGGGTATGAATGGAACAGTGGTGCACAGTGAAACTCCTGTAAAAGTTTTATTATACAAGGAATACAAGATTTATTTGAGATTATGGAAAATTGAGTTTATTTGGAAATGGAAAATTTGTGATAAGATCCCTTAGTGCTTTCTTCTGCTGATTCTGAGGTCGGAATCCTTATAAGGAGGGTAGATTGTAATATCCCATATTTTTAAATATTATTATTATAATTATTTGGAATTATTTATGTGATTTTAGGTGAATTTTAGTGAATTATCTGATAAGTGGAATTGATGTTTGGGTGTTTAGATGTAATATTATTTGAGTATTTGAATTTTTATATGTCCAAAATAAAATATAGATAATTGTGATATTTTTCTGGTAATTTTTGGACTGTTAGATGATTTTATATTGAGTTATGAATTATTAATTATTTTCTGAGTAATTACCAAAATTATTTTATAAAGCCGGGGATCGTCCAACTTCAACCTTTTTTCCTTTTTACAACTCGAAACTCTTCCGAAAACTCCTTCCTAACCTAATCTGGGAATTCCGGACATTTTTCGTGTTTTGACTTTTTCAATCCGGATTACGGTTTGACCCGTGCGCGGCCCGGCGCTAGATTTTCGATACGATAGTTATTTCGGTAATCAACAAAATCCGTATTCTCGAGAGACGGGATATGTTTACATTATTTTCGTATATGGTGTTTTATAAAAAGCTGGGTTTTGATGATTATCCAAATATGGTATTAAATTGTATCATTTTTATAGTTACTTAGCAGCTAAGTAATCTATTTTCGGATATTTATTTGCATAAATACTTGGATTGTCTCTAAAATTGTTTTTATGGTTTTATAATTACAATAATTATATTTGGGATTTTATAAAATTTAAAAATCAATATTTCATCAATTATTTACCCCTATATGATTTTCTGATTGCATTTATTTGTAAAATCCATATTTAATTCCAAAATTCTTCAAAAATTATGAAACTCATATTTATTTAAGTTTGGAATATTCTGAGAATTTTAAAATTATTTTGGGAATTTTTAGGATTAATTTTACCCGCGCGTTGAATCGTTTAATTGATAAAAGTGGGTATAAATTGCGTTTCAAAAATTATTTTAAAATTTCGAAATTTATGTTTTTATAAACTTCGGGATATTTTTAACATTTTAAGACTATTTTCGTGATTTTCTGAATTTGTTTCAAGTGCAGCTCGGTTCGTTAAATTGTGTAATGCGGGTATAACGCGCAAGTCAAAAATGCTTTAAAAATTATGAAAATTTTATTTTATTAGTTTTTAATTATTCTGAGAATTTTAGAATTTGTTTGGTACTTTTTTTGGTTTTATTTACCGGCGCGTTTATTCGATAAGTTGAGAAATGCGGGGCAAAACAAAATTTTCAGGTATAAATAAGGATATGCTGATGTGCTCTGTTAAAAAAAAGAAAAAAAAAAGAAAAAAAAAACATGTCAAAACCCCCCAACCCCACCTGGCTCCCCACGCACCCCCCACCACCCGTACCCGTGCGTCGCCCCCTCCCTTTTTATTTCTTCTCCCCTTCCCCGTTTACACACAATACTCCTTCTCTTCTGTCTCTCTCCCTGTTTATATACTTTTAATTTTCAAAAATACATATCTTCTCAACCGTTCATCCAAATTTCAATTGTTATATATATAAACGATCAGCGCTTCGATACCTACGCATAGGTATATATATTGCGAGGTTTTGAGAAGAAAATTTGCGGGGCATATTTCCGTTATATTTCCGTTTTAATTATTTTCGGGTCATAGAAAAGGAGTTTGAAGGCGTTGATTACTCCACATGGCATCTCAGCGTGTATATGTCTATGACCATTAATTTCGGATTTTTCTGGAGATATTTTCCGGACATCAGATATTCTCCTCGGGGTGAGCAGAATTTATTTTGGGTAACGATTCCGAAATTCCGCCTTCGTACTTGTGTATATTATAGCATGTTAGTGTTTATATATTTATTTCATAATTTTTAGAAATATTTGGAGAAGTCACTTTTGGTCCGAGTTTTGGTTCAGCTGGCTGTGTTATTCATTTCTCGAGTGTTTATACGCGTAAATATAAATTATTGTGTTGATTGTTGTTGGTTGTGTAGATATGATATCGACTGGCAGTCCGAGAAATAGAGGAGGTGCTGTCGGATTTCCAAGAAAATATTATTTTAAATTATTTTCCAGGCTCGATAATTCTTATAAAATTATTATCGGGTGTTCGAGCCCTATTATTTAGTTATAAAATAATTCAGAGACCCGTTTTAATTCCGAAAAATGTTCAAAAATTCATAATAAATAAACCGTTCGTCCGTTTAATACGAAACGAACGCGTACAGACTCAGAAAAATATTTTGCTTTCATTAAAAATACTTTCGAGACCCAAATACTTTTGTTTCGAAAGGTCGTTTATTTTACGAATCATTCCAAGTCGATTATTGATCGATAAATCATATTTTTGACCCGATTTCAGTTTTAAACGTATCGAGTCGAACCTTTTGACGAATCGAGGGATGTGTGTTATAAATTATGTGATACATGAGTTATGTGCATAAGTGCTATGTGAATTATGTGCGTACGTGGGTCAAGAGTCTTGTGTTTGACTGTTTCCTTTATGTGTGGGCTATCGTATGGGTAGACATTAGGGTTTTGACGCGCAGTTCGTCGAGTTATTTTCATTTAGACGATTAAAGTTATATTTTTTTTAATTATAGATGCGGATCTCTCGAGTTGATCAGGACAAGGTGTTGGATAAAGAATGAAATGGAATGGTATTGGATATTTGGCTTCTAGCAATCGCAGGAGCAGCATATCGGTGAAGTGTTGAAAAGAAAGACGGTGACGTTTTGAGACAGAATGTCAGAATAAATGTGTCGTTGCGAGTGTGACTAACTACTAAAACCCAAAGGCAAGTACCCCTGACTTTACTTATCGTTCAAGTGATGTTTATTTCAAATCATATTATGCAAGTATCCCTATCATCAATTATTATTCAAGTGATATTTATTTTGAATCTTATCATGCAAGTATTGCTTTCCCTATTCTCAGTTCGTAATAGATAAATGTTTTACATATCGCTGAATTAAATAATTCTGTTTATGCAAATGCTCGTCTGCTGTTCTATGTTAAGAATAGTCAAGTGATTTTACTTATCCAATTATCGTATTTATAAATGTTTTGGATTTTGAGAAAAGTGATTTGGTTGCGAATATTCCTACCCAAGAATTGGGGGAATAAAATTATTTCGGGTGTCAATTATTATGACCCCATTTCAATAAAAGGTTTTAAGATTGGATCATAATTGCGTAAGTGACCGGGACGGACGGTCCAGTGGAGGGCTATTTCTAAGTGCCATATCCTGAATTGGGATGTTTTGAATTCAAAATGGTTTGACATCAAAACACTCTACGGGCTGGATAGTGATATTTTGGGGATTGAGTTTTACTTAATCCTGAGGACCGGGATGACTGGTGCCTCGAGATGGGCCGTAGTGCCTGGGGACCCGACTAGATCTATATATTGAGATATAGATATGCATTATATTCTGACTGATCAGCAGAATATAGATGCGAACTAGTGTCCAGTCTATTTTATTGTTGATTGCCATTAACGGCATTCTCTTTCGAAAATTTAATATTATGGATTAATGCTATTCTTTCTTAGCATTAAGTTTCGGGAAACTACAGTGTTTATAAATGAATTCGAAGTTCAGATTGTTGCTGCAGCATTAGTTGCTCAGTGATAATTAGAATCTTGAATGAATTGGGATCTTCTTAATTATTCAACCCGTCCTTATCAGGCTGGTTTAGCAGGCTAAGTCTATGGAAACTTAGTCGATAATGATAGATACTGAATAGTTAGGAATTTCTTGAACGTTGTTTTATGGATAGTTGATGCATTTGTTGCTTAGATATGAAAGTGTTACCAGAAGCTATTTTGAAAACACGTAATACTGAAGCTCTTACAAAAATGTCATTATTTCCTATGTGATTTATAGCAATGCAAATCAAATTGATTTTTAAGTTGTTGAAGTATATCCTCTAAATGATTTCGTATTTCGCTCTTCAAAATATTTCAGGATTTGCTTTTACTTTAATGATACTTGCTGAGCATTTCTTTCGCTCATACTTGCCTGTTTTCAAATTTAACCTCCAGTGAGGATTAGTTTCGCTGTTTAGCTGCGTAATTCGAGGAAGCAAAAAAGAAGCTCTCGGAAGGTGGTTGGTCCAGGGTTTGTGGACTAGTGTAAGTTTTATTGTATAAAGTTGTTTATATTATATTATATAATAATTGTGTATTTTATAGTTGGGCCTAGTATACTTCTTTTCGAAGTTATACTAGCGGGTTAAGTTTTGAGATTGAGAATTGTTGTAAAGAAATGTAAAAGAAAGTGAAAAATTTATTGATGGAATTTGGAATTCTTGTTTCTAGAACTGTAACCTTAAAAGATCTTGGATTAGTTGGGGTCATTTATGCTAAATATCTTCCGCTGGCATTTATTTATTGATTAAACAGGTTAATTTGGATTGAGATTTTATAGTGACGACCAAATCCTCTGACCCCGGATTTGGGGGCGTTACACCAATTGCATCATATAGCCACTTTAGAGGGTACACTGAAATGCTTTTGCAAATTAAGCATTATGGTAGATTCCTACTTGTCACGTCATGCGTCTTTAATATCGCACCCACACGGATAATACTTAAACAATTTGATCATAATGGCGTTCCTTACCAGGTAACTTCAAGATTCCTCTTTTAATTTAGAATAACCACATACCATTCGACATAACGATCCTTTTGTTAATAATACTCTGCTTTTAGAGAGGTCTGGAAAATTTTTCCAATCTTCTGCGATCACGCTCCGGCTACTGCTAAATCAATGAATTCTTCAAACTCTGATAGTCCTAGTAATTGAATGTGTAGTTACTCCGTACGCTGATTCTGTTGTAAATTTTCTCAAACAATACTTGCACTTTACTGTTAAGAATAATCAACTTCTTCATAATCATAGGTTACTTCGTTCTCGAAATTAGCAATACTAAGTCTGAAATAGCATCCTTCCAGGTAATCCGGGCTTTCTAACAAACAAGAAACTAAAATAGTAACTTGACAACCAATGTTTTAAAAAGAAACATTTTATTCGAAAAGGCCTTTAGAAATTTGTAATGAAAATTCTTTTTCGAAAACTTGTTTAAAAAGGTTTGGAAAATCACAAACCTGGTTATTTTTACCATATGAGTTGGTTATTGTCCTTCCGACCTATAACAAGGTACCATAGTAAAGAAACAATTACATAAAAGTTCATTCACTCCAACCTACCGCTTTCTCCTTTATCGGGTCCATTTGCCTTCCTTAATTAACGAAAACTTCAATTGTCGTTGCATGTTATCTTATTCATAGCTTCACGTCAAAGCTTCCATACTGGTAATACTCCCGACATTACCGTTGCAGTGGTTAAGTAAAACAGGCTATCCAATGGTCAACAAGTCTATTTCATAGAACAAAGTTTGCTCGTATCATATCACATCACTACTTTACATATCGCATTCATCATAGCACCATCATTTAATTCCACCAAAAATTCCAGATTTTTACCTTTCTTTCTAACTCTTTCAAAATTCATCTAATTCATCCCATAATTATTCACGGGTGGCTTAGTCACTAATGACTTCTTTTAACCCGATAACATCTATCCTTTGAAACACTTAAATCTTCCCTCTAAACTTCTTCTCACCTTTATTTATCTCTCAAGCGCTCCCCATTTACTATAACTCTCGAATCCATCCTCGTAGATACAATCACTTCATAGGACAGGATATAGGGTAAACTGAAGAGATAGACTCACAACTGAATGTTCAGTAAAATAAAAATAAACAAATGAAGGTTCTTAAATAGATAGTCTCACAACAAGAGGTGGTAGAGTAGCGTAGAATAGCTTGAAGAAGTGCAATCGTTATAACAGAAGGTAATGCATTAATATTAGTGGAGAAACAAGGTGCAATTCCAATCTGAGAGAAGATGACGATCCTCGAACGGAAAGCTCCAAATGATCAAATGACACCGGGAAATCAAGATCTGCCATTGCCATTGTCTGGAAATCACGTCACAAGTTGGGAATCCCAAATCGCAACACGAACCGTGTCGAAGACTTGCTATATAGTCGCACTCATCCTCACAACGTCTTATCTATATATTTCCTATTCCTAATCCTAACCCTCTACCCAATCCCAACAATCTAGATTTGTTTCAGTGACTTATAACCTATAGCTCTGATACCAACCTGTGACGCCCTCCAAACTCGGGTCAGAAGTTTGGGGTCCACAACATATGCACAATATAAACCTGTATAGGAAATATTATTTATAATGACCCTGTTTCACATAACCACGGATCGCAACACGTTAAAGTATGAAAACAAGCCACAATCTTAACCTTTATTACAACGTACCAAATCCCAACTAATTTAACTTACAATTGATAATAAAATCATTCTTACAATCTGACTATCTCTATACCGCATGAAGCTTCTGCTAGCTCGATTCAACTCGACTGGAACCTTAGTCCGCACTTTGGACTAAGGAACTTCACTATCATCCATATTCTTTTCAACTGTAAAATATATAAAAAAATCGCAAGGGTGAGCTAACTAGCTCAGCAAGTCATAATAGTGATAACTGAGGTTAAACAATGATCAAATGAGATGATTCAAAGGAATCTAGTTTCTTTTTAACTCATCATTAGAATTGGATATTCATTTTAAGTTTAAAAAAACTAAGGTTAGGCTGCTGATTAGTCACGCACTAACCCCGAGCAAGCACACAACACTGCTCTAATTACTGGATCCAAGGCACACATTGGCCTAACTTGACCACTGGTATGGTCTGACCACGAATCTGGTCCACATATATATAAAAACTATCCAATCCTAAAGCAGTTCAATATGATAACAATATGATTCAATAAAACAAGATCAAAATCAATAATGGTTAAACATTTGCATAAAAACGTAAGGAAACTCATGGATATCACAAGGGTATATCAGGTTATGTATAAGAACATTTTTCCAGTTTGTAAAATGATCAGGTATTTGACCAGTAATGATTTTTCAGGATATGGTTCTTTGATGTTATAAAGAATGGTTGAGATATAGAAATTTATGTGTTCTTAAAATAATTTTGTTCCAGTGTTTGGTGTTTGGGGGCTATACATTTGGGGAGTAGTATCATATTTGTGTGTTTTGGTATCTGAGGTTCAACAAAGGATAGTTTACAAAGAACAAGGCTTACGGCTCAAGATTAAGAAAATCAGGGTTCAAGGGTAAATAGTTTAAAATACTTACAATACAAAACAGGAGTTGTTTTAAATAATAGCGACATGTTATGAAACAGTTCGCAAATAATTGCAATATATCTTGAAGAAAAGTTCAGAAGTACTTGCCTTACAAGGCTCTACAACTACTACTGATCAATTCTGGGCCAACTCTGCCGCTTAGGCTTTTACGTCCAACCACTATATCACTCTGGATTCGATCTCAACACTCAAGTCCTTTGATTGGGACCTTCCTGAGCTTTTCGACTCACCATCAAGTATCTTTCGTCCAATTCCAATTCTCGGGCATTCCGATTGGAACCTACAAGGTCGAAACATCCTAACTTAGACATTCGATTATGCTTGACATATCCTCGCTAACAGTCCACCCGAACGTTAACAAAATCCGACTCGTAACATACTTCATATAATAATACACGTATTACTTAGGGTTCACGTTCTCGAAAATCAGTTCAGTGTTCGTTTTCGGAAAATACTTATATTCTTTATTTTACGAAATCAGGGTTATCGATTTAGAAAAATATTTCATCACATTATACAATCAAGTTTCGTATAAAATATACACACATATATATATATAGCCTCTCGACGTCCTGATATTCATCGGATACGTTTCTGTGTTTGAGTTATTCAGTTTTCCTAAAATCGGACAGTATTTCCTTCATTTATCGGACTTCCCGTCGAATATAATTGATGTCAATTCACCACAACAATCCATGATTACAACAATCAACATCCATAATTTTTCCCAACCACCAATTTAGTACTATTTTTAATTATTATTCGCATTTTACATTTATTTAATTATTAAGTTAGGACTCAGAATATAATCATCACGGTCCACCGTCGGCTCGCCGAGGCTCATCGCCGACGGCGGCAAAACTCGTCGGTACCCAATAAACTTTGGATTTCCACACGAACTTCACCGATTAGCAACAAAATTTTCCCCGTACAAAAAATTTATTTCATGGACATTAATCAAATATTTTCCTGCGGAGATAATAATATTCAAATCAGAACTGTTTTGAATCATAGCAGCACAGCAAGGAAATTAATCACAGGAACTCATGCGCGCACCCACGCGCCAATAACCAAACACACAAACCCAATCGCACATACACACACGAATTTATACACAACACACACAAAATGCACACTGCAACTGCATGTATACATAAATATATACCAGAGACTGGACAAATGATTTAGTACAGGGAAGATAGAAGCAAGACAGTAACGGTGCCGAAAGAACAGGCGGCGGAGTCGCCAAAAAATAGAAGCACAAGGCGGCGGAACAACAGAGATGGGCGTAACCGGAGGCTGTCGAAAAAGAAAAACCGACCGGAAATCGGGCGAGCAAATTCCATAGGAAGAAAGAAAGAAAAAGGAAGTGATCGAGGAAGGAGATAAGAGAGACTGAGATGATAATAGTAATTTTCCCCCTTTACACACGTGTTAACTGGACAGGGGAAAACAGATACATGTCATTTTAAGTGCAAGACACGTATATTGATTTCCCGAATAGCCCCATTTTTCGTAACGATTTATTTGATATAACGAAATAGAGTATGAATTAATAGTAACCAGAATAATTTCAAATTAATTTTAAAATGATAAAAATATCTCGAAGTTAATAAAAATGTAACTTTTGGAATTTTAAAATAATTTCTAAAACGCAACTTGTACCCGCTTTTATTAATAACACGAAACAACGAGCGCGTGAAATTAATCCCGAAAATTTCCAAAATAATTTTAAAATTCCCGGAATATTCCCCACTTAAATAAATATGAGTTTCATAATTTTTTGAAGAATTTTAGAAGTAAATATGGATTTTACCATTAAACATACTCAGAAAATCATTTAAAGATAAATAATTAATGAAATATTGATTTCTCAATTTTATAAAATCCTAAAAATAATTATTATAATTATAAAACCATAAAAACAATTTTAGAGACACTTCAAATATTTATACAAATAAATTTGCATTAAATCCACTTTTAAAATTGAAACAATTCAATATGATCGCATAATTAATCGCGCGGACAACCCGATACATTATAAATCACATATGGATAATAATCAAACAACACATAGCGGTCAAAACCAACACACATATTTTATTTATTTAATAATTTCCTTAATTGCATAATTAAATAATTCAAAAAGATTACACGAGTCGTTATAGAAGCGATGAAGAGCTAACGTTGCGCGATTCGAAGGCTCCACCGTTGCGAGAGGATTCTTATCACTTATCGAGAGCTGCACGAGGAATGATATTTAGCTCACTAGGTATAGTTAAGACTAGCAAGAATGTGCGCCTTTATCTAAAGACGGAACACCGAATCACATGCGTGGGTGTGAGCATAATGTCAAGGACGATGACAAGAATGTTAAAGATAGTACTAAATGGCAGCGTTGCGATAGAGTTGCGAATAAAATGATTTACGACAGTGAATGAAGTTTCGGCGACTAATCAGTGCGAGCTGAATCCGAGGAAATGTGGAAGAGGTACCAAAGTGAAGAGACCCTTATATGGACATTCTTTTTAATTAGACATTTCATTGGTAAATCAGGAAAATAGCAAGTAATTTATATAGTAATGACGACCAAAAATTTGATTTCCAAAATTTTAAAATGAGATTCCAAAAGGGATTTCTTAATCAACTTTCAGAAGATTTTTGGCATAAAATGAGTTTTACAAATTGGTTGTCAAATTAATATTTATGTTCTTGTTATTATAAACAGAAAATGACCTAAAAAGAAGAATAGAATTAGGCTCAGTGTTGTTAATTCGAAGAGCCAAGTAAACCCCAGTAGGGAGAAGGTTTAAAGTTTGCTGTGAAAAATGAAAGTAAACGTTGTTTAATAAAATCAATAATTAAATCAACATATTAAAATATTATTTACCCAATTTATAAAATTATTAAAATTTATCAAGATTCGTGATTCGAACGAACAGAGGGTGATTGAAGGAAATGGCAGAATCTTCTAGATGGTGATCGATGGATATTTTATGCGACATGGATGAAATCTGAAGCCGTGATTCTAAATTTTGGAACGACGTGATAAGATCAAATTATTGAAGCATTTGGTGTGAAGGAATTTCCAGACATAATTTCGAAGCAATGATGTGACTTAATTGTAAACCGGTATTCGAACGATCCTGAAGGCAGATGTTGGCGAAGCATGGAAAGTGATCGACAACTGACATCCTTTCTTCTAATAAGATAGCTTACGTTTTCTGATTCTTGAATGCGACTGGAAGCAATGATTGTAACTTTATAAGGACGCGATATGATCGAATTATTAAAGCTTTGAATATGGAGGTATTTCCAGAAGACATCTGAAGTTATAACTTGACCTAAACGGTGAATCTCTCATCCGAATGATCCCTGAAGGCATATGTAATGGAGCTTGTGGATGTTGACCAATGGTGATCTACAATGTTATTCTTTTACAAATACGATAGCATATGTTCTCTCGAGTTTTGAATACGTATGAGCTTCTTTTGTTGATAAATCATATGAGGCGGAAACGAAAGAAAATTCTTGTATTTCTTCTGAAATGTTTTTCTTCTCAAATTCTCGATTCCTGATTGAGACAACAGTGTTGTGATATGACGCTTGGTCGAAATGACGAAGAGTCGGGTGGGACGCCACCTAATCATGTGGTATGCCATATAGTATGAAAGACTGGCCATCTTGGTTGTCTCATTCTTCATCATTTTTTGAATTGGAATTCTTCTAACTGTTTGTTGCATTGTTATTCCTTATCCTTCTTTCATTCAAAGTCCTATTCACAAACTCTCCTCTTGTGTAGAGTCTGTTCTTTGACGATTACAAAAGAAATAGAATAGTTCCGTGCGACGGGAATTAGGTGGCAAAGGGGAATGTGATTGCAAGTCGATAAATGATGGACATTTACGAGCAGGGAAGAATGGATACACCGACTACGTGGTCAGGGCAAGGATATCAAATCAGACAGTTGTTCGTGTTACGAGGATCTCATCAGTATGGTAGATTGCGTTAACGTAATGCACTTCAAACTAGAGGATTTCGACGCGAAATGAATGGTTAGAGAGTCGTACATTAATTACAAAATAAAGAAGTAAGGTGGTGTGCGTCAGACAAAACAAGCGAGGGTCGGGGGTGACGATCAAAGATTAAGGAAATTCTGAACAATGATTCAGACATACAATTACTACGTGAAGCATCCCTTTGTCGTGGGAAGATATTTGTCGTGAAGATTCAAAATGAAAGAAATCTTAAATGTAATCGAACTCGAACGTGTTCTTCAAAAAATTGTGAAGTTCTCTAACTTGCGTAAATAAGTGATGGTGAATTCAATGCTCATACCTGGGTCAGTGACGAAAGTTTGATGCGAAACCATAAGTGGAAATGAAGTAATGTGTGACTCGACTGTGAAACCTTTTAAGAAATAACGATATAACGATTAAGTTTCCACCAGAGTGAGACGATAGTAATGAAAACCGGACGTGATTATTAAAAGATAAACAGATTAGTTAATAAAATTAAATGTGTATCGTCCAAGATAAATGATTGTTGTTGTAACACCCCAAATCCGGGGTCAGGGATCCGGGTTGTCACGAGTTCCATTTCCCTTAATAATACTTAATCTTAACAATCAACCAAACTCGTACTATGACCCATAATACACACACACACACCAACAAGTATCTCTCAGAGATGAATACCAAAAATAACACAAGTCATTTTATTCCACAATTATAAGTCATTACACCTCAAAAGGGTTTCTGAATAAATTTACATATTCTTTGATATTAACAATTCATATTATAAGTCTGGTACATCAATAGTTGAAAACCTAGCCTATTGGTAGTTCAACTCAGCTACGGCGGCATCAACGCCTACAGGAAACTGCGGAACGTTTCCTCTCCACTTTCGAATTGGGAGCTTGATCATGTTCATCTTGTTCTATTTGTTGTTGTGTGATGAAAGAAGAAAGCAAGGGTGAGTAACAAGCCCACCGAAATAATATGTATAATAATTAACAATATATGAGCATTATCATAGTACTCATGAAGTCTTGGTCAAGAAGAAATGAGCCAAGTTGATATCTTAACGCGACCAAGTCGCAAAATATCAGTATATAGTATATAACTTTTCAAAATCTTAGAATCCTCTTCCATGCATAATATACATAGAGTTCCAGTTTATAAACTTGTATAAAATATCGTTGCAAGGGTGATCTCATATCTAACTTGTCTCAACATTTTTCTGAAAATCTTTGTTATGCATAAGATAATCATTAACTAGTATAAGTTGAAAAGATGAAGTTACAAGATACTCCAATATACTTATA